>NC_091979.1:237761801-237774301 GCF_044704955.1 Pristiophorus japonicus | reverse complement strand
CAGCACCGAAAGAGGCCATTCGGCCCATCTTGCCTGTGCCAGCTCTTTGAAAGAGCTGCCCAATCAATCCCAATCCCCCTGCTCTTTCCCCATAGCCCTCATTTCTTCTCCCCAAAAATGTGTTTTAATATAATAGGAAGGATTTGCTGCAAATTCAACGTTTGGGAGTGAGGGGGTTAAATGGGAGAATAAAACAGCCACAAATCATCTCCAGCTCCAGTCCCTGTGCATGTGTGTGTGGGGCTCTGTGTGTGTATGTGCATGTGTGTTAAAGTGTGTGTGTGTGTTTGTATGTGTCTGTAACTGTGTGTGTGTATGTGGGTCTGTTTATGTGTGTGAGTGTGCTGTGAGTGTATGAGTGAGAGTGTGTGTGTGTGTGTGTGTGAGTGTGTGACTTTGAGTGAGTAAGTGAGTAAGTGTGAGTGTGTGTGATTGTGTGTGAGTGTGTGAGTGATTGTGTGTGTGAGTGTGTGACATTGAGTGAGTAAGTGTGAGTGTGTGTGAGTAAGTGTGAGTGTGTGTGTGTGAGTGTGATTGTTGTGTGTGTGTGTGAGTGTGTGTGTGAGTGAGTGAGTGTGAGTGTGTGTGAGTGAGTGTGAGTATGAGTGTAATTGTGTGTGTGAGTGAGTCAGCGTGCGAGTGTGTGAGTGATTGTGTGTGAGTGTGTGTCTGTGAGTGTGTGTGTGAGTGTGTATGCATGAGTGTGTGTGAGCGTGTGAGTGTGTGTGAGTGAGTTTGAGTGAGTGAGTGTCTGTGATTGAGTGTGAGTGTCTGTTTGTGTGTGTGCGTGCGTGAGTGTGAGTGTGTGTGAGTGAGTGAATGTGAGTGTGCGTGAGTGAGTGTGAGCGTGTGCGAGTATGTGTGTGTATGTGTGTGAGTGTGTGTGTGAGTGAGTGAGTGTGCGAGTGTGTGTGAGTGAGTGTGCGAGTGTGTGTGTCTGTGTGTGAGTGTGTGTTTGTGGGTCTGTGTATGTGTGTGAGTGTGCTATGAGTGTGTGAGTGAGTGTGTGCGTATATGTGAGTGTGTGAGTGTGTGTGAGTGTGAGTGTGTGAGTAAGCGTCAGTATGTGTATGTGTGTGAGTATGAGTGAGTGTGAGTGTGTGCATGTGTGTGTATGTGTGTGTGTGAGTATGTTTGTGGGTCTGTGTATGTGTGTACGTGTGTGCGTGTGTGTCTGTGTATGTGTGTGAGTGTGCTGTGAGTGTGAGTGTGTGACTCTGAGTGAGTGAATGTGAGTGTAAGTGTGAGTGAGTGTGTGTGTGTGAGTGAGTGAGTGTGAGTGACTGTGTGTGAGTGAGTGTTTTTGTGAGTGTGTGTGAGTGTGTGTGTGTGAGAGTGTGTGTGTGTGTTTTTGTGAGTGTGAGTGAGTGAGTGTGTGTGTGTGAGTGAGTGTGAGAGTGTGAGTGTGAGTGTGTGTGTGTGTGTTTGAGTGAGTGTGTGTGAGTGTGTGTGTGTGAGAGTGTGTGTGTGTGTTTTTGTGAGTGTGAGTGAGTGAGTGTGTGTGTGTGAGTGAGTGTGAGAGTGTGAGTGTGAGTGAGTGAGTGTGTGTGTGTGAGTGAGTGTGAGAGTGTGAGTGTGAGTGTGTGTGTGTGTGTTTGAGTGAGTGTGAGTGAGTGAGTGTGAGTGTGTGTGTGAGTGAGTGTTTTTGTGAGTGTGTGTGTGTTTGAGTGAGTGAGTGTGTGAGTGTGAGTGTGTGTGTGTGTGTGTGAGTGAGTGAGTGAGTGAGTGTGTGAGTGTGAGTGTGTGTATGTGTTTGAGTGAGTGAGTGTGAGAGTGTGTGTGTGAGTGTGTGTGTTTGAGTGAGTGTGAGTGTGAGTGTGTGTGTGTGTGTTTGAGTGAGTGAGTGTGAGAGTGTGTGTGTGAGTGTGTGTGTGTGTGTTTGAGTGAGTGTGTGTGTGAGTGTGCCGGCTGTTGCCTTGTGTCCCTCTGTGTGCTATCTTCCGTTCATTCCCTGGCACTGCCAGAGCTGGGGGGGGCCCAGATAACTGCGTGAGGCAATCACAGAGAGTGGAGCCAGGGGAATTTGGTCAGTTAATGAGATTCCTCTCTCAACTGACTGGCTGTGATTGTCGCAGTCTGCGCTTGGGGTCTGGACAAAAAGTGCCCAGCCTGGCTTTAGATCGCCAGCAGCCTTCCCCCAACCCCGTTCCTCCCACCCTAAACTTAACAGAAATGTTGGTGATGCTTTAATTTTCGGGATAAAAGGAGAATGCTAACTAAACCAAGCTTTCTGTAGACGTCTCATCCACTGCATGGTGTGGCTTAAGGGAGCAGGAACCCAGCAGAAGCAGAGCTTTACAATTGGAGGGTGCTTTCCGCAGATGTAATACTGCGAGGTTTATTAGAAATAGGAGCAGGAGTCGGCCTTCGGCCCCTCGAGCCTGCTCCGCCATTCAATAAGATCATGGCTGATCTTCTACCTCAACTCCACTTTCCTGCACTGTCCCCATATCGCTTGATTCTTTTAATATTCAAAAATCTATCGATCTCAGTCTTGAATATACTCAACGACTGAGCCTCCACAGCCCTCTGGGGCAGAGAATTCCAAAGATTCACCACCCTCTGAGTGAAGAAATGTCTCCTCATCTCAGCCCTAAATGGCCGACCCCTTATCCTGAGACTGTGACCTCTGGTTCTAGACTCCCCAGACAGGGGAAACAACATCATAACATAGAAGAGCTTGTCTCAACTGCAATGGGTTGCTGGAGAGTTGTTAAAATCAATTGATAGACCTGTCTGTGGAATGTGACAGGGAGTGTAATTCGATGTAATTCGGGCTGTAAACATGGACTTTTTATAAAAACACACACTCACGCGCCCTTCCAATCTGGATGGAAATGTTCTCATGGTTCCCCCGTTACAGCAACGAGTTTGTCAATACAGGTGCGACGTCCAAAATCAGGAGTACTGGAATCCAGACACCGGGACAATCTGTGACGGGGTCACCCAGAAACCGGAGAATGTTCCGAAATCCAGACTCCCCCGCCTTGGCTGGTCCGACCGCCCCCGACCTCCGCCCGAGCCCACTCCCCGTCCCCGGCCTCGGCCAGAACCCCTCCCCCCGCCCCCCCCGGCCTCGGCCCGACCTCCCCGACCGCCGGCCTCGGCCCGACCTCTCCGACCTCCGACCTCGGCCCGACCTTTCAGACCTCGGCCCGACCTCTGGCCTCGGCCCGACCTCCCCCTCCCCCCACCCCCCCGGCCTCGCCCCGACCTCCCCGACCTCTGGCCTCGGCCGAACCTCCCCCAACCTCCGGCCCTCGGCTGACCTCTCCCGACCTCCCCTCGCACCCACCCCCCCGCCTGCCCTCGGCCCAACCTCCCCCACCTCCCCCGTTGAGCCTCCTTCTGTGAACCATGCTGAGCGGACATTTCTCCTTCGCTGGTCCTTTCCTATCAGGTGGGGTAGACCTTGAATTGGAATCTTCCCCCTTTCCTTCTCTTCTTTGAGAGAGGGAATGGAACATACATCGGATTTCATCGGATATACGGCAGAGAAACAGGCCATTCGGCCCAACCAGTCCCTGCCGGTGTTTATGCTCCACTCGAGCCTCCTCCTGTCTTTCCTCATGTAAATCTGTCAGCATAATCCTCAATTCCCTTCCCCCTCATATACTTATCTAGCCTCCCCTTAAATGTATCTATACTATTCGCCTCAACCACTCCCTGTGGTAGCGAGTTCCACATTCTCACCACTCTTTAGGGTAAAGAAGTTTCTTCTGAATTCCCGATTGGATTTCTTGGTGACTATCTTATATTTATGGGCTCTAGTTATGCTTTTCCCCACAAGTGGAAACATTCTCTCTGTATCCACTCTATCAAAACCTTTCATAATTTTAAAGACCTCTCAACCTTCAAAGGAGTCAATAGTTATGGGCAGCGGGCAGGGAAGTGGAATTGAGGTCAAGATCAGATCAGCCATGATCTTATTGAATGGCGGAGCAGGCTCGAGGGGTCAAATGGCCAACTCCTGCTCCTATTTCTTATGTGCTTTTTTCAAGAGAAAAAAGACCCAGCCTGTTCACCCTTTCTTCACATGTATACCCTCGCATTTCTGGTATCATCCTTGTAAATCTTCTCTGCACCCTCTCCAGTGCCTCTATATTCTTTTTATAATATGGTGACCAGAACATAAGAATCCAAGAACATAAGAAATAGGAGCAGGAGTAGGCCATACGGCCCCTCGAGCCTGCTCTGCCATTCAATAAGATCATGGCTGATCCGATCATGGACTCAGCTCCACTTCCCTGCCCGCTCCCCATAACCCCTTATTCCCTTATCGGTTAAGAAACTGTCTATTTCTGTCTTAAATTTATTCAATGTCCCAGCTTCCACAGCTCTCTGAAGCAGTGAATTCCACAGATCCACAACCCTCTGAGAGAAGAAATTTCTCCTCATCTCAGTTTTAAATGGACGGCCCCTTATTCTAAGATCATGCCCTCTAGTTCTAGTCTCCCCTATCAGTGGAAACATCCTCTCTGTATCCACCTTGTCAAGCCCCCTCATAATCTTATACGTTTCGATAAGATCACCTCTCATTCTTCTGAATTCCAATGAGCAGAGGCCCAACCTACTCAACCTTTCCTCATAACTCAACTTCCTCATCTCTGGAATTAATCTAGTGAACCTTCTCTGAACTGTACGCAGTGCTCTCAGTGTGGTCTAACCAACGTTCGATGTAGGTTTAGCATAACACAGCATGGTAGTCGGTCTTCCCTTGCCCAAGTTTACCAGCATGTCAAAGGCAATGTCGTTATAATGTGCTGGTTCAATGCTGAGCATCGGCCTCGCCCCAATTCCTCACCTACAATCCTCGACAGTGAGTGTCGCTGGACTGTTTGACCATTGGGACATCACAGCCGACCCTGACCCCTCTCCCCGTCCACTGACCAAAGACAAGTGCCTTCCCCAGCAGGAGTTGCTGAAAAGCGACCAGGAGTGGTAGCCTCCATCGCCCTAGTGGCTGAGGCCTACTGCAACAGTCCCCCACCGGGATCCTCCTGGTCTGTGGGTCTCAGTACCACTGCCCGCACCCCCTCCCCCGCCTTCCTGCCCTGCGATGTGAAAAGAAAGATCAGAGTTAACTGCACCCAACCCAAAAAGTGTCAGCTGTGGCACAGTGGGTAGCAAGGAGGCCACACATGGAGCGTTGGTCTCCGTATTCAAGGAAGGATATACTTGCATTGGAGGCTGTTCAGAGAAGGTTCACTAGGTTGATTCCGGGGTTGACTTATGAAGATAGGTTAAGTAGGTTGGGCCTAGACTCATTGAAGTTCAGAAGAATGAGAGGTGATCTTATCGAAATACATAAGATAATGAGGGGGCTCGACAAGGTGGATGCAGAGAGGATATTTCCACTCATAGGGGAAACTAAAACTAGGGGACATAGTCTCAGAATAAGAGGCCGCCCATTTAAAACGGAGATGAGGAGAAATTTATTGTCTCAGAGGGTTGTAAATCTGTGGAATTCTCTGCCCCAGAGAGTTGTGGAGGCTGGGTCATTGAATATATTTAAGATGGAGATCGACAGATTTTTGAGCGATAAGGGAGTAAAGGGTTATGGGGAGCGGGCAGGGAAGTGGAGCTAAGTCCAGGATCATTTCAGCCATGATCTTATTGAATGGCGGAGCATGCTCGAGGGGCTGAATGGCTGACTCCTGTTCCCATGTTCCTGCCCAGTGCTGACTGGAAACCAGAGTTGCTGGGGAAGAGACTGACCGCGGTCTGAAGCAATTGGTCCTGATTCCGGGTCAATGAAACAGGGGTGGCCAATCCCTCTATGGCTGGTCCTCATTAAGAAAATAAAAGAAAGACTTGCATTTATATAGCGCCTTTCATGACCTCAGGATGTCCCAAAGCGCTTTACAGCCAATTAAGTACTTTTGAAGTGTAGTCACTGTTGTAATGTAGGAAACGCGGCAGCCAATTTGCGCACAGCAAGCTCTCACAAAGAGCAATGTGATAATGACCAGATAATCTTTTTTTTTTTCGTGATGTTGATTGAGGGATAAATATTGGTCCCAGGACACCGGGGATAACTCCCCTGCTCTTCCTTGAAATAGTGCCATGGGATCTTTTACGTCCACCTGAGAGAGCAGATGTGGACCTCGGTTTAACGTCTCGCCTGAAAGCCGGCCCCTCCGACAGTGCAGCGCTCCCTCAGCACTGGGAGTGTCAGCCTGGATTATGTGCTCCAGTTACCAGCTGAGCCAAGGCTGATGCAACAAAGCATCCAGATTATAAAAGAGAGAAGGATGTGGAGGGAGTGAGAGAAATGGGAAGTTAGGGAGGAACCTGTTATTTGTATAAACGACACAAACTTTAGCCTTCTAGATATCATTAGTGATGGCAACCCTACTCCAGCTGTTACACAGCCTAATAACTTCCTCCCAAACCCACGACCTCGACCACCTAGAAGGACAAGGGCAGCAGGCGCATGGAAACACCACCACCTCCACGTTCCCCTCCAAGTCACACACACCATACTGACTTGGAAATATATCACCATTCCTTCATCGTCGCTGGGTCACAATCTCGGAACTCCCTCCCTAACAGCCCTGTGGAGTACCTTCTTCTTCTTCTTAGGTGGTCCCTCGTATCGAGGATGACTTGCTTCCATGTCAAAAGGGATGAGTTCACAGGTGTTTCAATGAAGCACCTAATATTCCAGATCCCAAACTACATGTTGAAGGGTGGAAGCTGCCTGTGTGTGAATTTTTTTAACGTGGGGTGGCCGTTGCACACCAGCCACCACACGGGCTTAACAGAGCTCGGTCTTGGTCCAGTGGCAAGCATTAACCAGGACGAGTGGAGACCAGCTCTGCTGCACAGACCTAGTGCGCACGATATCACAGTGTGGGCTGGCCCGTGCTGCCCCTGGGCCCTCGCCTCTCCTGGGCCCCGATCGTGTCACTGCTGCTGTAACCGCCCACACTCCAATCAGTGACCTTGATTTTGGTGACATCCAATCCAGTCACCTTCTCCACCAGCCCCAGCTCGCGCTGCTCCCCGGCTGACACACCTCCGCTCCTTGTATGGCCCCAACCTGTGGCTGGTGGCCTCCTGCATCATCATCATCATCATCATCACAGGCAGTCCCTCGAAATCGAGGAAGACTTGTTTCCACTCTAAAAGTGAGTTCTCAGGTGACTGAACAGTCCAATACGGGAATTACAGTCTCTGTCACAGGTGGGACAGACAGTGGTTGAAGGAAAGGATGGATGGGGAGTCTGGTTTGCTGCACACTCCTTCCACTGCCCGCGTTTGATTTTCTGTGTGCTCTCGGTGATGAGACTCGAGGTGCTCAGCACCCTCCCGGATGCTCTTCCTCCACTTAGGGTGGTCTTTGGCCAGAGACTCCCAGGTGTCAGTGGGGATGTTGCACTTTATCAGGGAGGCTTGTAACGTTTCCTCTGCCCACCTGCCGTGTAGGAGTTCCGAGTAGAGCGCTTGCTTTGGGAGTCTCGTGTCTGGTATACGGATAACATGGCCCACCCAACGGAGCTGGTCGAGTGTGGTCAATGCTTCGATGCTGGGGATGTTGGCCTGATCGAGAACACCGACATCGGTGCGTCTGTCCTCCCAGGGGATTTGCAGGATCTTGCGGAGACATCGTTGGTGGTATTTCTCCAGCGCTTTGAGGAGCCTGCTGCATACGGTCCACATCTCTGAGCCACACAGGAGGGCGGGTATCACTGCAGGGTCATGACGGCCGAGCTCTTGAAGGGCAGGTGGGTCTTGATGCGCTGAGTGATCTCCCGCACCAAGCCCTTGAAGGGCAGCTTGTGGATCAGTGGCTCAGTGGGTTTCTGGTAGCAGGTGGATCTCCCTCAGAGCCACAGTGCCGGGTCTGTAGCCATGAGGCTTCCTCATTCCCGCCCGCTTTGGCTGCCAGCTATTTGCGAGGAGCTTCCCTCCGCTCGATTTGCTTGGTCCTGGCCATTTTCTGAACGGAACTCAGCACAATCTGTGACATACGGACTGAAGGAGGACCTTCACCACACGGGCTGCAGCGGTTCAAGGCAGCGGCTCACCACCAAGGGGCAATTAGGGATGGACAATAAATGCTGGCCTTGTCAGCGACACCCACATCCCGAGAATGAATAATTTAAAAAAATGCACAATATTCCCAATTTCCCATCAAGACCTCGACACGCCAGAGAGAATCAGTCACACTCATTAAGCAGAATTAATTGCAAGAAGGAACGGGGGAGAGGGGAGGGGGTAAAAGGATAAAGTTCCACACACATCATTGGCCAAGGAAGGGTTAACCCACTTTTCTCCCTGTTGTAAAATACATCAGTTTTGTTTTGGTAATGTTTTCTCTTTGTGTGTAATAAAAATGTTCTTGCAGTGAAACAGATGTTGAGATGTACCCAGTCCTGTGGAATCCAGATACTCCGTCATCAGACAGCCAGGGGAAGCGTTTCTGGGAAACAGGCAGGACAATAGGTGCAGGTCAAGTGAAAACATTCAACTCCAATCCACAGATCCAGAACTCTGCCCCTGCCCCACTACCCCCTCACAAGCTGTGCCATCCCCACTCATAAACCTTTCATCAAAACTGCGCTGTTTATTTTAACATCATTTCATACTGCCCTCCCCTGGCCCCCCCGCACACCTTATGAAGCTTAACACTTACATTGAGACCCACAAAAAAGGAAAGAAAGAAAGAGAGAAAGAAAGAAAGAAAGAAAGTAAGAGAGTGAGTTAGGTCAGATTAATCAGCCAGAGTTCCCATTCCTGGTTGTTAAGCAATGAAGTGTAAGGATGTTGGGTAACAACAGGATCAGGTTAATTTGTGATGTTCCCCCTCAAATCATGCCCACTCCGGGCACAATTCACCCCACCCCCACCCAAACCCTCCCACCCCCACACAACTCATCCCACCCCCTCCCATCACCACCCAACTCACCCCCACCCAACTCACCCCACCCCCACACAACTCACCCCCACCCCCCCATCACCATCCAACTCACCCCCTCCCAAACCCTTCCACCCCCACACAACTCACCCCTACCCCCCCATCACCACCCAACTCACCCCCACCCAAACCCTCCCACCCCCACCCAACTCACCCCCCCATCACCACCCAACTCACCCCCACCCAAACCCTCCCACCCCCACCCAACTCACCCCCCCATCACCACCCAACTCGCTCCCACCCAAACACTCCCACCCCCACCCCCACTGCCCCCATCACCACCCAACTCACCCCCACTGCCCCCATCACCACCCAACTCACCCATCACCACCCAACTCACACCCCCATCACCACCCAACTCGCCCCCACCCAAACCCTCCCACCCCCACCCAACTCACACCCCCATCACCACCCAACTCGCCCCCACCCCCACTGCCCCCCATCACCACACAACTCACCCCCACCCCAACCTACAGTGCTGTTAGGGTGGGAGTTCCACGATTTTGCCCCAGTGATGTTGAAGGAACGGGTAATGTATAGACATGTTATAACAAAAAACCAGAAAGATTTGCATTTATATAGCACCTCCATGACCTCAGAACATCCCGAAGCATTTTACAGCCAATGAAGTACTTTTGGAGTGTAGTCACTGCTGTAATGTGGGAAACGCAGCAGCCAATTTGCACACAGCAAGCTCCCACAAACAGCAATGTGATAGTGACCAGATAATCTGTTTTAGTGATGTTGATTGAGGGATAAATATTGGCCCAGGACACCGGGGAGAACTCCCCTGCTCTTCTTCCAAATAGTGCCATGGGATCTTTTACATCCACCTGAGAGAGCAGGCTCCGTTTAACGTCTGATCCGAAATACAGCACCTCCGACAGTGCAGCGCTCTCTCAGCACTGCACTGGGAGAGTCAGCCTAGATTTTTGTGCTCACGTCCCTGCAGTGGGATTTGAACCCACGACCTTCTGACTCCGAGGCGAGAGAGTGCTGCCCACTGAGCCATGGTTGACAGTGATGAAATAATGGTTTAAGGATGCCTTGCTTGGGCCTCAAGCACCGGGAAGCTTTATGGCGGGAAACTTGAGAGAGAGAGAGCTAAGAACTTTGAGGGCCCCAATTGGAGTGGGAGCTGGTCTGACCAGTCTTGATTACAAGACAGTGAGGGTGTTCATCATCATAGGCAATCCCTCGGAATCGAGGAAGACTTGCTTCCACTCTTAACATGAGTTCTTAGGTGGCTGAACAGTTCAATATGGGAACCACAGTCCCTGTCACAGGTGGGACAGATAGTCGTTGAGGGAAAGGGTGGGTGGGACAGGTTTGCCGCACGCTCTTTCCGCTGCCTGCGCTTGATTTCTGCAAGCTCTCGGCGACGAGACTCGAGGTGCTCAACGCCCTCCCGGATGCACTTCCTCCACTTAGGGCGGTCTTTGGCCAGGAACTCCCAGGTGTCATATCATCGTCATAACCCTCAAAGTGAGCGGCTTTAAAACAGAGCCATCTCGGTTCAGTTACAGTCAGCCATCGCAGGCCTCCACGAGCGAGTTGGGTACCCGCCCTTCCTTTCCCTGAGCGCGGCTGGCTGAAATGATTGATGGAGCATTTGCTGGAAGCGATGGCTTGATTCTCTCAGGTGGATGTGAGGGGAAAAGCTGACAGCGCTCTCCCGCATGTGCCCCAATTACAGACACCTTGGGGTAAAAGATCAATAAAAGCCAGAGTACAGCATAATTCAGCGAGGGATTGTCCCGTCATAAATTATCTCCCGGAGAAAGTCAGTCTGTCCTTGTACAGTAAAAGAACTGCATTCAAATGAAAGCGCTGACATGGATAGTTTTACAGATATTACACCAGGGTGCGAACACTACCTTGATGTTTGAGGGTGTATGTGTGTGTGTGTGTGTGTGTGTGCTTGTGTATGAAGTCATTCGAGAAAACATAAGAAGGACTTGATTTTATATACCGTCTTTCACGACCACCGGACGTCCCAAAACGCTTCACAGCCAATGAAGTACGTTTTTTCGCATGTAGTCACTGTTGTAATGTGGGAAACACGGCAGGCAAATTGCAAACAGCAAGCTCCCACAAACAGCAATGTGATAATGACCAGATCATCTGTTTTTGTTATGTTGATTGAGGGATAAATATTGACCCCAGGACACCGGGGAGAACTCCCCCTGCTCTTCTTGAAATAGTGGTGTGGGATTTTTTATACCCACCTGAGAGAGCAGACAGGGCCTCGGTTTAACGTCTCATCCGAAAGACGGCACCTCCGACAGTGCGGCGCTCCCTCAGCACTGCACTGGGAGTGTCAACCTAGATTTTTTTGTGCTTAAGTCTCTGGAGTGGGACTTGAACCCACGACCTCCTGACTCAGAGACAAAGGTGCCACCTACTGAGCCACAGCTGTCACTGATGCTCATGGGAAATAGGAAACTCCTTTTTTAATTCCACATGTGATGTTCTGCAAAATTGCTCATCCTGTTCTAAGTCACACAGACCCATCAAATCAAAGAGGTAGGTTTTAAGGAGCGTCTTGAAGGAGGAAAGAGAGGTAGAGAGGCGGAGAGGTTTAGGCAGGGAGTTCCAGAGCTTGGGGCCCAGGCAGCTGAAGGCACGGCCACCGATGGTTGAGCGATTATAATCAAGGATGCTTCAGAAGGCAGAATTAGAGGAGCGCAGACATCTCGGGGATTGTGAGGCTGGAGGAGATTACAGAGATAGGGAGGGGCGAGGGCCATGGAGGGATTTGAAAAGAAGGATGAGAATTTTGAAATCGAAGCGATGTTTAACCGGAAGCCAATGTAGGTCGGCGAGCACAGGGGGTGATGCGTGAGCGGGACTTGGTGCGAGTTAGGACACGGGCTGCTGAGTTTTGGAACATTGCAAAGTCATTGCGGTCCATCTGTCTTATGAGTGGTCACTCAATGAGAGTTTTAATCCTCCCCCTCCCCCGCCCCCCCTCCTCCTCCCTCACCCCGCCTTGGTCATTTCCACGATTTAAGAGAGAGACAATTCGTGAACGAGGCAGCAGTTATGGACCCTGCCCATAGAGGGCATCAATGCACAGGGGGAAAAAGGAATCGACTCTCCCGTGAGTGGACACAGTGCAGACTGCGGAACTCCACTTGCTGTCGATGCTGGGTGCTGTCGGGCCAATGTAGGTCGCTGATCATTTCTTCCAAAGTGCGCGATTCCTTCCTTTACTGTGGCTCAGGGCTTTGGGCCGCTCCTGCTTGCTGTGATGGGCAGTCTATCAAGAGACGGCTTTTGGTTTTGCTATTGAGGGCGAAGGTGTTTCACTCAATTTCATCCCTTTTTCAGCACTCTCTGCTCAAGGTGGTGACTAGCTGTAACTACTAGATTGTCATACATAGGGTATACGGCACAGAAACAATCCGCCCAAGCCATGCTCCACATCCATCTTTCCTCATCTAACCCCCATTCCCTTCTCTCTCGTAGGCTTACTACGAGCATAGATGCCCAACTGGTTCACGAATGTCCTTGAGGGAAGGAAATCTGCCTTAAACGGTCTGCCCTATATGTGACACCAGACCCACAGCAATGC
>NC_091979.1:237746801-237759301 GCF_044704955.1 Pristiophorus japonicus | reverse complement strand
TCACATACACTCATACTCACACACTCACACGCACACACACACAAACTCACTCACACACTCACATACACTCACACACACTCACACACACACACACACTCACACACACACACACACACACATATACACACACACACACTCATCCTCGCACCCACACACACACACACACTAACATTTACACACACACTCACACACACACACACACACATTCACACTCACACACACTTTCACATATACACACATACACACACACTCACAGAAACACACACACTCACACAGACACACACATTCACACACACACTCACACACACACATACTCACACACTCACATACACTCACACACCCACTGACATACGCTCACACTCACACACTCACACACACTCACACACACACTCACATACACTCACACTCGCACACTCACTCACACACAGACACACTCACACACACGCTCACACACACATGCTCACACACACACACACTCAACACACACACACACTCACACATATACACACACACTCACTCACATACACTCACACACACACTCACACACTTACACTCACACACGCTCACACACACACTCACACACAAACACACACACTGACATACACTCACACTCACATACACTCACACACACACGCACTCGCACATACACACTCACTCACACACACACACACTCACATACACACACTCGCACACTCACACTCGCACACACATGCACTCACACACACGCTCACACACTCAATACACGCAAACACACTCACATATACACACACACTCACACATACACACACTCACACACACACACACACACTCACATACACACACACACGCACACACGCTCACACACACTCACACTCACACACACACCCACACTCACAAACACACACACGCTCATAAACACTGGAATGCTCTCACACACACTCACACACACACGCTCACACACACTCACACCCACTCACACACACACACACGCACACACGCTCACAAACACTGGCACACACACACACACACACACACACGCTCACACATGCTCACACACACTCACACTCACACGCACACACAAACACACACGCTCATACACACACACACACTCACAGATACAGACACACTCACACACACGCTCATACACACACTCACACACACATACACTCACACATACAGATACGCTCACACACACATTCACACACTCACACACACACATTCACATATACACACACACTTACACACACAAACACTCACATACACACACTCACTCACACACACTCACATACACTCACACACACACACTCACACACACACCCTCACACATACTCACACACACACTCACTCACACACACACTCACACGTACTCACACACACTCTCACACCCTCACACATACTCACACACACACACTCACTCACACACACTCACACACACACTCACACGTACTCACACACACACACACACACTCTCACATGCACACACACACACGCACACACGCTCACAAACACTGGCACACTCGCACACACACACGCTCACACACGCTCACACACACTCTCCACTCACACGCACACACAAACACTCACACACGCTCATACACACACACACACTCACAGATACAGACACACTCACACACACGCTCATACAAACACTCACACACACATACACTCACACATACAGATACGCTCACACACACACTCACGCACACACACACACACATTCACATATACACACACACTTACACACACAAACACTCACATACACACACTCACACACACACGCACACGCACTCACACACACACTCACACACACACTCACTCACACACACTCATATACACTCACACACACACACATTCACACACTCACACACACACATTCACATATACACACACACTTACACACACACACACACTCACACTGACAGGCGCACACACAGTCACACTCACATACACATGCACACACACAGACTCACACTCACACACGCTCACATATGCTCACACACACTCACACTCACACGCACCCACACACACTCACACACACACTCACACACACACACACTCACACAGACACACACAGTAACACACACACACACACACACTCATACACACACATATTCACATACACATACTCACACACTCATACACATATACACACACACTCACACACACACTCACACACATGCAGACACACACGAACACACACACTCACACACACACTCACACTGACACGCACACACACAGTCACACTCTCACGTACTCATGCACACTCACACTCACACACACACTCACATTCACACTCGCACACACACACACACTCACACTCACACACACATGCACTCACACACACGCCCACACACACACACTCACAAACACTCACACAGACACTCATACTCTCACACACTGACACACACACTCACACACACACTCTCACACACACACACTCACTCACACTCACACACACTTACACACACACACACTCACTCACACTCACACACACACTCACATGTACTCACACAAACACACGCACTCACACATACACACTCACTCACACATATGCACTCATATACACTCTCACACACACACACACACTCACACACACACTCACATACACTCATACTCACACACTCACACACACACACACACACAAACTCACTCACACACTCACATACACTCACACACACACACTCACACACACATGCTCAACACACACGCAGACACACACTCATCCTCATATGCACTCATATACACTCTCACACACACACACACACTCACACACACACTCACATACACTCATACTCACACACTCACACACACACACACACACAAACTCACTCACACACTCACATACACTCACACACACACACTCACACACACATGCTCAACACACACGCAGACACACACTCATCCTCACACACACACTCACACATACACGCACCCACACACACACTAACATTTACACACACACTCACACACACGCACACATACACACACTCACACACACACACACATTCACACACACATACTCACACACACACTCGCTCACACATTCATTCACCTTCACACTCACACACACCCATTCACACACTCACACACACACTCACACAAACATATACATACACACACACCTACATGCACACTCACACATACACACACGCTTACACACACTCACACACACACACTCACATACACTTGCATGCTCACACACACACACACTCTCGCAGACAAAACACACACACACATACACACTCGCTCACACATTCACTCACCCTCACACACACACACTCACTCACACACACAATCACACATACACACCCATTCATTCACACACACACACTCACACACTCATATGCACAATCACACACACACATACACACACACAAACACGCACACTCACACAGCCTCTAACTTACTCACAAACACTCACACACACTCACACGCACTCACACAGTGACACACACACACTCATTCACACACACACTCACACACACACTCACACACACGCACACTCATACAGAATCTGACGCACACACACACTCTCGCAGACACACACACACACATACACACTCGCTCACACATTCACTCACCCTCACACACACACACACTCACACACACACACACACTCACACACATACTCTCACACACACACTCACACACATACACTCACACACACATTCATACAGGCATTTGACACACTCACACACACACTGTCACACACTCACGCACACACACTGATTCACAAACACACACCCACTCACACACTCACAAACACACACACACACACACACTGACACACTCACACACACACTAACACTCACACAGACCCACTCACACAAACATACACATACACATACACATATACGCACACTCACACACACACACAAACACGCTTACACACACTCACACACACACACTCATATACACTTGCACACTCACACACACACTCACTCACACACTCACACACACTCTCTCGCAGACACACTCATACACATACACACACACGCTCACACACACACTCATACACACACGCACACACTGACACATACGCATGCTCACACGCACACACTCACACGCACACTCATTCATGCACACACATACACACTCACACACAAACACACACTCGCTCACACATTCACTCACCCTCACACACACACACACTCACACACACACACTCACACACACACTCACACATACATACACACGCATATACACAATCACATACACACTCACACAAACACGCACACTCACACAGCCTCTAACTTACTCACAAACACTCACACACACTCACACGCACTCACACAGACTCTGACACACACACACTCATTCACACACACATACACACACACACAAACACACACTCGCTCACACATTCACTCACTCTCACACACACACACTCACTCACACACACTCACACATACACACCCATTCATACACACACACACTCACACACACTCTCACACACACACACTCACACACACACACACACTCACACGTACACTCACAGATTCGCAATCACACTCACACACACACACACTCACAGTAATATACACATACACGCACACACATAATCACACACTCAAACACAGACACTCACACACACACTCACACACTCATACTCACACTCTCACACTCACACACACATGCTCACACAAACATGCACACACACACATACTCACACACACACTCACCCGCTCACACACACACTCACACTCACACACACACTCACACAAACACACACACTCACACAATCACACACACACTCACATTCACACGCACACACACACAATCACACACACACACGCGCACACACACACGCGCACACACACTCACACACACACACACACTCACAAACACAAATTCACACACACACACGCTGACACACTCACACACACACTCACACACATAATCACACACTCACACACAGACACTCACACACTCACACACTCATACTCACACTCTCACACTCACACACAGAGCCTCTAATTTACTCACAAACACTCACACACACTCACACGCACTCACACAGTGACACACACACACTCATTCACACACACACTCACACACACACTCACACACATGCACACTCACACAGAATCTGACGCACACATACACTCTCGCAGACACACACACACACATAGACACTCGTTCACACATTCACTCACCCTCACACACACACACACACTCACACACACACACACACTCACACACATACTCTCACACACACACTCACACACACACTCACACACACATTCATACAGGCATTTGACACACTCACACACACACTGTCACACACTCACGCACCCACACTGATTCACAAACACACACACACTCACACACTCACAAACACAAACACACACACTGACACACTCACACGCACACTCACACAGACCCACTCACACAAACATACACATACACATATACGCACACTCACACACACACACAAACACGCTTACACACACTCACACACACACACTCATATACACTTGCACACTCACACACACACTCACTCACACACTCACACACACTCTTTCGCAGACACACTCATACACATACACACACACGCTCACACACACACTCATACACACACACGCACACACTGACACATACGCATGCTCACACGCACACACTCACACGCACACTCATTCATGCACACACATACACACTCACACACAAACACACACTCGTTCACACATTCACTCACCCTCACACACACACACTCACTCACACACACTCACACATACACACCCATTCATACACACACACACACTCACATGCACACTCACACATACACACGCACGCATATACACAATCACATGCACACATACACACTCACACAAACACGCACACTCACACAGCCTCTAACTTACTCACAAACACTCACACACACTCACACGCACTCACACAGACTCTGACACACACACACTCATTCACACACACATACACACACACACAAACACACACACACACACACACACTCATTCACACACACACTCACACACACACTCACACACACGCACACTCAGACAGAATCTGACGCACACACACACACACTCACGCGGACTGTCACACAGACTCTGAGACACACACATTCACACACACACTCACATAGCCTCTGACACACTCACACATACACATTCACACTCACACACAAACACTCACACGCAAACTCACACATACAATCACACATACTCTGACACACACACACAGTTTGACACACACACACTCACACACACCCTCACACATACACGCACTCACAGAGCCTTTGACACACTCACACACACTCACACACACACACTCACACACACACACACTCACACACTCACACACACACACACTCACACACACACACACACACACTCACACACACACACACACTCACACACACACACACTCTCACACACATTCATACAGGCATTTGACACACTCACACACACACTCACACAGATGCACTCACACAAACACACATTCACACACACACACACACACTGACACACACTGACACACGCGCATGCTCACACGCACACACTCACACACACACTCATTCATGCACACACATACACACTCACACACAAACACACACTCGCTCACATATTCACTCACCCTAACACACACACTCACTCACACACACTCACACATACACACCCATTCACACACACACACACTCACACGCACACTCACACGCACACACTCACACACACACTCATTCATGCACACACATACACACTCACACACAAACACACACTCGCTCACACATTCACTCACCCTAACACACACACTCACTCACACACACTCACACATACACACCCATTCACACACACACACACTCACACGCACACTCACACGCACACTCACACACACACTCACACACTCATATACACAATCACATACACACATACACACACACACACTCACACACAAACACGCACACTCACACAGCCTCTAATTTACTCACAAACACTCACACACACTCACACGCACTCACACAGTGACACACACACACTCATTCACACACACACACACACACACTCACACACACGCACACTCACACAGAATCTGACGCACACACACACACACTCACGCAGACTGTCACACAGACTCTGAGACACACACATTCACACACACACACACACTCTCACACACACATTCACACAGGCATTTGACACACTCACACACACTGCCACACACTCACGCACACACACCGATTCACAAACACACACCCACTCACACACACTCACACACTCACACACAAACACAAACACACGCACACACGCACACTCACACACACACACAAACACGCTTACACACACTCACACACTCATATACACTTGTACACTCACACACACACACACTCACACACACTCTCTCGCAGACACACTCATACACATACACACACGCTCACACACACACACTCATACACACTCATACACAATCACGCACACACTGACACACACACATGCTCACACACACTCACACACACACATGCTCACACACACACACACTCACACACTCACAGACACACTCATATACATTTGCACGCTCACACGCACACACACTCACACACTCTCTCGCAGACACACTCATACACATACACACACGCTCATACACACACTCATAAACACACACGCACACACTCAAACACACACATGGTCACACACACACTCACACACACACTCATGCATGCACACACACACAAACACACACTCACACACACACACGCACACACACACGCTCTCTCACACACACACACACAAACACACACACACTCACACACACATATTCACACACACACTCACACACACACACACACTCACACACACACACTCACACACACACACACGCACACATACTCACACACACACACACTCGCTCACACATTCATTCACCTTCACACTCACACACACCCATTCACACACTCACACACACACTCACACAAACATATACATACACACACACACCTACATGCACACTCACACACACACACACACGCTTACACACACTCACACACACACACTCATATACACTTGCATGCTCACACACACACACACTCTCGCAGACACACACACACACATACACACTCGCTCACACATTCACTCACCCTCACACACACACACTCACACACACAATCACACATACACACCCATTCATTCACACACACACACTCACACACTCATATGCACAATCACACACACACATACACACACACACAAACACGCACACTCACAGAGCCTCTAATTTACTCACAAACACTCACACACACTCACACGCACTCACACAGTGACACACACACACTCATTCACACACACACTCACACACACACTCACACACATGCACACTCACACAGAATCTGACGCACACATACACTCTCGCAGACACACACACACACATAGACACTCGTTCACACATTCACTCACCCTCACACACACACACACACTCACACACACACACACTCACACACATACTCTCACACACACACTCACACACACACACTCACACACACATTCATACAGGCATTTGACACACTCACACACACACTGTCACACACTCACGCACCCACACTGATTCACAAACACACACACACTCACACACTCACAAACACAAACACACACACACACACACTGACACACTCACATGCACACTCACACAGACCCACTCACACAAACATACACATACACATATATGCACACTCACACACACACACAAACACGCTTACACACACTCACACACACACACTCATATACACTTGCACACTCACACACACACTCACTCACACACTCACACACACTCTCTCGCAGACACACTCATACACATACACACACACGCTCACACACACACTCATACACACACACGCACACACTGACACATACGCATGCTCACACGCACACACTCACACGCACACTCATTCATGCACACACATACACACTCACACACAAACACACACTCGTTCACACATTCACTCACCCTCACACACACACACACTCACTCACACACACTCACACATACACACCCATTCATACACACACACACACTCACATGCACACTCACACATACACACGCACGCATATACACAATCACATGCACACATACACACTCACACAAACACGCACACTCACACAGCCTCTAACTTACTCACAAACACTCACACACACTCACACGCACTCACACAGACTCTGACACACACACACTCATTCACACACACATACACACACACACAAACACACACACACACACACACTCATTCACACACACACTCACACACACACTCACACACACGCACACTCACACAGAATCTGGCGCACACACTCACACGCACTCACACATCCTCTGACACACTCATAAACACTCACACACTCACAGACTGTCACACAGACTCTGAGACACACACATTCACACACACACTCACATAGCCTCTGACACACTCACACACTCACACACATACACACACTCACACACTCACACAAACTCTCACACACAGACACTCACAGACACGCACTCATACACACACACACATTCACACACACATACACACTCACCCACACACACGTACACACACTCGCACACTCACACGTACACTCACAGACTCGCAATCACACTCACACACACACTCTCACACTAATATACACATACACACACACACACACACATATACACATAATCACAAACTCACACACAGACACTCACACTCACACTCTCACATTCACACACACATGCTCACACAAACATGCACACACACACATACTCACACACTTACACACACACTCACACACTCACACTCAGATACACAAGCACACACACTCACACACACACACTCACAAACACAAACTCACACACACACACACGCTGAGACACACACACACACTCACACTCACACAGATGCACTCACACAAACATACACATACACACACATACATGCACACTCACAGACACACACACACTCATATACACTTGCACGCTCACACACACACACACTCTCTCGCAGACACACTCATACACATTCACACACACACTCATATACACTTGCATGCTCACACACACACACACACTCACACACACTATCTCACAGACACACTCACATACATATACTCAAAAAAACACACACACACTCACACAAACACACACACTCACACACACTATCTCGCAGACACACTCACATACATATACTCAAAAAAACACACACACACAATCACACACACACGCACACTCACACAAACACACACACTCACACACACACACTCGCTCACACATTCACTCATGCTCACACAAACACACTCACTCACACAAACACTCACACATACACACCCATTCATACACACACACACTCACACTCACATACACACACACTCACACTCACACACACACACAGAGCCTCTAACTTACGCACAAACAATCACACACACTCACATGCACTCACACAGACTCTGACACACACACACTCATTTACACACACACTCACACACACACTCACACACACGCACACTCACACATCCTCTGACACACTCACAAACACTCACACACTCACACAGACTGTCACACAGACTCTGAGACACACACATTCACACACACACTCACATAGCCTCTGACACACACACACTCACCCGCAAACTCACACATACACTCACACATACTCTGACACACACACATAGTCTGACACACACACACTCACACACACCCTCACACACACACACACACACCCATGCACACACTCACACACACATTCACACACACACACACTCTCACACACACATTCATACAGGCATTTGACACACTCACACTCTCACACACGCACTCACAGAGCATTTGACACACACACACACTCACATACACACACACACACCCATACTCACACATACACACACACACACTCACACACACACACACACACACATACTCACACATACACACACACACACACACACACACACACCCACATACACACACACTCTCATATACACTTGCACACTCACACACTCACACACACTCTCTCACAGACACACTCATACACATACACACACACGCTCACACACACACTCATACACACACACGCACTCACTGACACACACGCATGCTCACACGCACACACTCACACGCACACTCATTCATGCACACACATACACACACACACACACACACTCGCTCACATATTCACTCACCCTCACACACACACACACTCACTCACACACACTCACACATACACACCTATTCATACACACACACACTCACATGCACACGCACACTCACACACATACACTCATAGACACAATCACATAGACACATACACACACACACACACACATTCACACAAACACACACACTCACATAGCCTCTGACACACTCACACACACACACTCACACTCACACACTCACACACACAAATACTCACACGCAAACTCACACATACAATCACACATACTCTGACACACTCACACAGTCTGACACACACACACATTCACACACCCTCACACACACACGCACTCACAGAGCCTTTGACACACTCACACACACTCACACACACACACTCAAACAGATGCACTCACACACTCACACACACACACACACTCTCACACACACACACACTCACACACACACACACTCTCACACACAATCACATACACACATACACACAGACACACACACTCACACAAACACGCACACTCACACAGCCTCTAACTTACTCACAAACACTCACACACACTCACACGCACTTACACAAACTCTGACACACACACATTCATTCACACACACACTCACACACACACTCACACACACACTCACACACACGCACACTCACACACACACTCACGCGGACTGTCACACAGACTCTGAGACACACACATTCACACACACACTCACATAGCCTCTGACACACTCACACTCACACACAAACACTCACACGCAAACTCACACATGCAATCACACATACTCTGACACACACACACAGTCTGACACACACACACTCACACACACCCTCACACATACACGCACTCACAGAGCCGTTGACACACTCACACACACACACTCACACACACACACACTCACACACACACACACACACTCACACACACACACACTCTCACACACATTCATACAGGCATTTGACACACTCACACACACACTCACACAGATGCACTCACACAAACACACATTCACACACACACATACACACACTGACACACACGCATGCTCACACGCACAAACTCACACGCATGCTCACACGCACAAACTCACACGCACACTCATTCATGCACACACATACACACTCACACACAAACACACACTCGCTCACACATTCACTCACCCTAACACACACACTCACACATACACACCCATTCATACACACACACACTCACACGTACACTCACACACACACTCACACTCAAACATGCACACTCACACAGCCTCTAACTTACTCACAAACACTCACACACACTCAAACGCACTCACACAGTGACACACACACACTCATTCACACACACACTCACACACACACTCACACACATGCACACTCACACAGAATCTGACGCACAAACACA
>NC_091979.1:237729301-237741801 GCF_044704955.1 Pristiophorus japonicus | reverse complement strand
CACATACATGCGCACTCACACACACACACACGCTTACACACACTCACACACACACACACTCATACACTTGCACACTCACACACTCACACACACTCTCTCAAAGACACACTCATACACATACACACACACGCTCACACACACACTCATACACACACACGCACACACTGACACATTTGCATGCTCACACACACACACTCACACGCACACTCATTCATGCACACACATACACACTCACACACAAACACACACTCGCTCACACATTCACTCACCCTCACACACTCACACACACTCACACATACACACCCATTCATACACACACACTCACACGCACACTCACACACACACTCACACACTCATATACATAATCACATACACACATACACACACACACACTCACACACAAACACGCACACTCACACAGCCTCTAACTTACTCACAAACACTCACACACACTCACACGCACTCACACAGACTCTGACACACACACACTCATTCACACACACACTCACACACACACTCACACACACGCACACACGCACACTCACACAGAATCTGACACACACACACACACTCACGCGGACTGTCACACAGACTCTGAGACACACTCATACACACACACTCACACACATTCACACTCACACACACACTCACACTCATACACACAAACACCCACCCGCAAACTCACACATACACTCACACATACCTCTGACACACATACACACACAGTCTGACACACACACCCTCACACACACCCTCACACACACACTCACACAGGCATTTGACACACTGACACACACTGTCACACACTCACGCACACACACCGATTCACAAACACACACCCACTCACACACACTCACACACTCACACACACACACTAACACTCATACAGATGCACTCACACAAACATACACATACACATACACACACACATACACACACACAACCACGCTTACACACACTCACACACTCATATACACGTGCACACTCACACACACACACACTCACGCACACTCTCGCAGACATACTCATACACATACACACACGCGCTCACACACACACACTCATACACACTCATACACAATCACGCACACACTGACACACGCATGCTCACACACACACACACACACTCACACACACTCATATACACTTGCACGCTTACACGCACACACACTCACACACTCTTTCGCAGACACATTCATACCATACACACACGCTCACACACACACTCATACACACTCATACACACACGCACACACTCACACACACACATGGTCACACACACTCACACACACACACTCATTCATGCACACACACACAAACACACACATACTCACACACACACACTTACACACACACTCACACACTCACACTCAGATACACAAGCACACACACTCACACACACACACATACACACACGCGCTCACACACACACACTCATACACACTCATACACAATCACGCACACACTGACACACACGCATGCTCACACACACACACACACACACTCACAGACACACACACACACACTCATATACACTTGCACGCTCACACGCACACACACTCACACACTCTTTCGCAGACACATTCATACCATACACACACGCTCACACACACACTCATACACACTCATACACACACGCACACACTCACACACACACATGGTCACACACACACTCACACACACACACTCATTCATGCACACACACACAAACACACACATACTCACACACACACACACTTACACACACACTCACACAGTCACACTCAGATACACAAGCACACACACACACACACTCACACACACACACACACTTACACACACTCACAGACACACACACACTCACACACACTCACAGACACACACACACACTTACACACACTCACAGACACACACACACACACTCATATACACTTGCACGCTCACACACACACTCTCTCGCAGACACACTCGCATACATATACTCAAAAAAACACACACGCACACTCACACAAACACACACACTCACACACACACTCACACTCACACACACACACACTCACACTCACACACACACACACACACAGCCTCTAACTTACGCACAAACAATCACACACACTCACATGCACTCACACAGACTGACACACACACACTCACACACACACGCACACACACGCACACTCACACATCCTCTGACACACTCACAAACACTCACACGCTCACACAGACTGTCACACAGACTCTGAGACACACACATTCACACACACACTCACATAGCCTCTGACACACACACACTCACCCGCAAACTCACACATACACTCACACATACTCTGACACACACACACACACAGTCTGACACACACACACTCACACACACCCTCACACACACACACACACCCATGCACACACTCACACACACATTCACACACACACACACTCTCACACACACATTCATACAGGCATTTGACACACTCACACACTCACATACACACACACACACATACTCACACATACTCACACATACACACACACACACTCACACACACGCACACACTCACATACACACACACTCTCATATACACTTGCACACTCACACACACTCTCTCGCAGACACACTCATACACATACACACACACGCTCACACACACACTCATACACACACACGCACACACTGACACACACGCATGCTCACACGCACACACTGACACGCACACTCATTCATGCACACACATACACACACACACAAACACACACTCGCTCACATATTCACTCACCCTCACACACACACTCACTCACACACACTCACACATACACACCCATTCATACACACACACACTCACATGCACACGCACACTCACACACACACACACTCATATACACAATCACATAGACACATACACACACACACACATTCACACAAACACACACACTCACATAGCCTCTGACACACTCACACATACACACTCACACTCACACACTCACACACACAAATACTCACACGCAAACTCACACATACAATCACACAAACTCTGACACACACACACACTCTGACACACACACACATACTCACACACCCTCACACACACACGCACTCACAGAGCCTTTGACACACTCACACACACTCACACACACACACTCACACACACACACTCACACACTCACACACACACACACTCTCACACACTCTCACACACACACACACACTCACACACACACACCCACTCTCACACACACATTCATACAGGCATTTGACACACTCGCACTCACACAAAGATACACATACACACCCATTCACACACACACACACTCACACGCGCACACACACTCACACACACATACACACACTCACACATGCACACCCATTCACACACACACACACACTCACACACACACTCACACACACGCACACACTCACATAGCCTCTAACTTACTCACAAACACTCACACACACTCACAAGCACTTACACAGACTCTGACACACAGACACTCACGCACACGCACACTCACACAGAATCTGACGCACACACACTCACGCGGACTGTCACACAGACTCTGAGACACACACATTCACACACACACTCACATAGCCTGACACACTCACACATACACACTCACACTCATACACTCACACGCAAACTCACACATACAATGACACATACTCTGACACACACACACACACACTCACACACACCCTCATACATACACGCACTCACAGAGCCTTTGACACACTCACACACTCACACACACTCACACACACACACTCACACACACACACTCACACACACACACACACACACACACTCACACACGCACACACACACTCACACACACACACACTCTCACACACATTCATACAGGCATTTGACACACTCACACACACACTCACACAGATGCACTCACACAAACACACACTCACACACACACACACTGACACACACGCATGCTCACACGCACACACTCACACGCACACTCATTCATGCACACACATACACACTCACACACAAACACACACTCGCTCACACATTCACTCACCCTAACACACACACTCACTCACACACACTCACACATACACACCCATTCATACACACACACACTCACACGCACACTCACACGCACACTCACACACACACTCATATACACAATCACATACACACATACACACACATGCTCACACACACACACACTCACACACACACACTCACACACATTCACACTCACACACACACACACTCACACACTCACACTCACATACACACACACTCTCACACACATACACACACGCTCATATACTCACACACACTCACACAAACACACTCACACACACACACTCACACACACTCAAACACTCATACACATATGCACATGCACACACACACACACTCACACACGCACACGCACACTCACACACATACTCACATACAAATACACTCGCTCACACACACACACACACACACACTCACACGCAGACACTCACACACATTCACATTCACACACACACACTCACACTCACATACACACACACTCTCACACACATACACACACGCTCACACACTCGCACACACTCACAGACACTCTCTCGCAGACACACTCATACACATACACACACGCTCACACACACACTCATACACACACACGCACATACTCACATACACACATGGTCACACACACACTCACACACACACTCATTCATGCACACACACACAAACACACACTCACACACACACTCACACACACACACTCACACACACACACACACTCGCTCACACATTCATTCACATTCACACTCACACACACACACTCACACACTCACTCACACACACACTCACACATACACACCCATTCACACACACACACACACTCACACACACACTCACACAAACATACACATACACACACACCTACACGCACACTCACACACACACACACACACGCTTACACACACTCACACACACACACACTCATATACACTTGCATGCTCACACACACGCACACACACTCTCTCGCAGACACACACACACACACACACATACACACATACAAACTCGCTCACACATTCACTCACCCTCACACACACACTCACTCACACACACACTCACACATGCACACCCATTCACACACACACACACTCACACACACACTCACACAAACATACACATACACACACACCTACACGCACACTCACACACACACACACACTCACATAGCCTCTAACTTACTCACAAACACTCACACACACTCACAAGCACTTACACAGACTCTGACACACAGACACTCACGCACACGCACACTCACACAGAATCTGACGCACACACACTCACGCGGACTGTCACACAGACTCTGAGACACACACATTCACACACACACTCACATAGCCTGACACACTCACACATACACACTCACACTCATACACAAACACTCACACATACAATCACACATACTCTGACACACACACACACACACTCACACACACCCTCACACATACACGCACTCACAGAGCCTTTGACACACTCACACACACTCACACACACACACTCACACACACACACTCACACACACACACACTCACACACACACACACACACACACACACACACACTCACACACGCACACACACACTCACACACACACACACTCTCACACACATTCATACAGGCATTTGACACACTCACACACACACTCACACAGATGCACTCACACAAACACACACTCACACACACACACACACTGACACGCATGCTCACACGCACACACTCACACGCACACTCATTCATGCACACACATACACACTCACACACAAACACACACTCGCTCACACATTCACTCACCCTAACACACACACTCACTCACACACACTCACACATACACACCCATTCATACACACGCACACTCACACGCACACTCACATGCACACTCACACACACACTCATATACACAATCACATACACACATACACACACACACTCACACACACACACTCACACACACACACTCACACACATTCATACTCACACTCACACACTCACACTCACATACACACACACTCTCACACACATACACACACGCTCATATACTCACACACACTCACACGCACACTCACACGCACACTCACACACACACTCATATACACAATCACATACACACATACACACACACACTCACACACACACACTCACACACACACTCACACACATTCACACTCACACACACACACTCACACTCACATACACACACACTCTCACACACATACACACACGCTCATATACTCACACACACTCACACAACCACACTCACACACACACACTCACACACACTCAAACACTCATACACGTATGCACATGCACACACACACACACTCACACACGCACACGCACACTCACACACATACTCACATACAAATACACTCGCTCACACACACACACACACACACACTCACACACACACACTCACAGACATTCACATTCACACACACACACTCACACTCACATACACACACACTCTCACGCACATACACACACGCTCACACACTCGCACACACTCACAGACACACTCTCGCAGACACACTCATACACATACACACACGCTCACACACACACTCATACACACACACGCACATACTCACACACACACATGGCCACACACACACTCACACACACACTCATTCATGCACACATTCATTCACATTCACACTCACACACACACACTCACACACTCACTCACACACACACTCACACATACACACCCATTCACACACACACACACACTCACACACACACTCACACAAACATACGCATACACACACCTACACGCACACTCACACACACACACACACACGCTTACACACACACACACACACACCCTCATATACACTTGCATGCTCACACACACACACATACACACATACAAACTCGCTCACACATTCACTCACCCTCACACACACACACTCACTCACACACTCACACATGCACACCCATTCACACACACACACACACTCACACACACACTCACACACACACACACTCACATAGCCTCTAACTTACTCACAAACACTCACACACACTCACAAGCACTTACACAGACACTGACACACAGACACTCACGTACACGCACACTCACACAGAATCTGACGCACACACACTCACGCGGACTGTCACACAGACTCTGAGACACACACATTCACACACACACTCACATAGCCTGACACACTCACACATACACACTCACACTCATACACAAACACTCACACGCAAACTCACACATACAATCACACATACTCTGACACACACACACACACAGTCACACACACCCTCACACATACACGCACTCACAGAGCCTTTGACACACTCACACACACTCACACACACTCACACACACACACTCACACACACACACTCACACACACACACACTCACACACACACACACACACACTCACACACGCACACACACACTCACACACACACACACTCTCACACACATTCATACAGGCATTTGACACACTCACACACACACTCACACAGATGCACTCACACAAACACACACTCACACACACACACACACACTGACACACACGCATGCTCACACGCACACACTCACACGCACACTCATTCATGCACACACATACACACTCACACACAAACACACACTCGCTCACACATTCACTCACCCTAACACACACACTCACTCACACATACACACCCATTCATACACACACACACTCACACGCACACTCACACACACACTCATATACACAATCACATACACACATACACACACACACTCACACACACACACTCACACACACACACTCACACACATTCACACTCACACACACACACACTCTCACACACATACACACACGCTCATATACTCACACACACTCACACACACACACTCACACACATTCACATTCACACACACACTCACACTCACATACACACACACTCTCATACACATACACACACGCTCACACACACACTCATACACACACACGCACATACTCACACACACACATGGTCACACACACACTCACACACACACTCATTCATGCACACACACACAAACACACACTCACACACACACTCACACACACACACTCACACACACACACACACTCGCTCACACATTCATTCACATTCACACTCACACACACACACACACTCACTCACTCACACACACACTCACACATACACACCCATTCACACACACACACACACTCACACACACACTCACACAAACATACACATACACACACCTACACGCACACTCACACACACACACACACACGCTTACACACACTCACACACACACACACTCATATACACTTGCATGCTCACACACACGCACACACACTCTCTCGCAGACACACACACACACACATACACACATACAAACTCGCTCACACATTCACTCACCCTCACACACACACACTCACTCACACACACACTCACACATGCACACCCATTCATTCACACACACACACACTCACACACTCATATGCACAATCACACACACACATACACACACACACACACACACATATACTCACACATACACACACATACTCACACATACACACACACACACTCACAAACACACACACGCACTCACAAACACACACACGCACACACTCATATACACACACATACTCACACGCACACACACACTCAGACACACACACACACTCACACTCAGACACACATACACATTCACACACACACACAGACACACACACACACTCACACACTCATATACACAATCACACACACTCACACTCAAACACACAAACTCACATATGCACACTCACACAGACACACAAACGCTCACGCACACATTCACACACTTACACACACATACACACACACTCACGCACTCGCACACGCACACTCACATGCATACTCACATACAAACACACTCGCTCACACACGCACTCAAACTCACACTCACACACACTCACACACACGCACTCTCACACACACACTCACACTCACACTCACACACACACACACTCTCACACACATACACACACACACACACGCTCACGCACACTCAAACACTCACACAAACACACTCACACACACACACACTCACACACACACAAACACTCATACACATACACACACACGTATGCACATGTGCACACACACACACTCACACACGCACATGCACACTCACACACATACTCACATACAAACACACTCGCTCACACACACACACACTCACACACACACACACACTCATACACACACACTCACACACATTCACACTCACACACACACTCACACACTCACATACACACGCACTCTCACACACATACACACACGCGCACACACTCACACACACTCACACACACAGTCACACACAAACACACACACACGCACACACGTGCACACACTCACATGCACACACTCACACACAATCATACAGACACACACTCACACAAACTCTGACACACACACACATGCACACACACTCACACATACACCCACAATCGCATTCACACTCACACACTCACACACACACACACATGCTCACACAGACTCACACAAAAACACTCATACACACACACTCACATACACACATACTCACACACACACACTCTCACACACAGTCACACATACACTCTCACACACGCCCACACAGACTATGACACACACACTCATACAATGACACACACAGACACTCACACAGCCTCTAATACACTCACAAACACTCACACACACTCACACAGCCTTTGACACACATACACTCTCACACACACACTCACACATACACACACACACTCACTGATTCACAAACACATCTATGCACACACACTCACTCACACACAAACTGACACACACACACAAACACGCGTTGACACACACACACACGCACTCACACAGATGCATTCACACAAACATACACATACACACGCACATACTCACGCACAGTCATACACATGCTCACACACACACAATCACACACACACACGCACACTCACACACGCACGCACACATTCTCACACACACCCGCACTCATATACACTTGCATGCTCACACACACACACACTCTCACACACACTTTCACAGACACACTCATACACATACACACACACGCTCACACACACGCTCATACACACTCACACACACACACATGCTCACACACAAACACACACACTCACTCATGCACACTCACACACTCACTCACACTCACACTATCACACACACACACTCACTCACACACACTCTCACACATACACACCCATTCACACACACACACTCACACACTCATATACACAATCACACACATCACACTCACACATACACACTCACACAGCCTCTAAGACACTCACACTCACACACACTCGCACAGCCTCTGACACACTCACAAACTCGCACACACTCCCACAGTCACACAGACTCTGAGACACGCACATTCACACACACACTCACACAGCCTCTGACACACTCACACACACACACTCTCACACAGCCTCTGACACACCCACACACACACTCACACACACACTCACACAGCCTCTGACACATACACACACACTCACACACACACACATACACACACACTCACACACACACACACTCAAACACACTCACACACACACTCACACAGCCTCTGACACACTCACACACACACTCACACACACACTCACACTTACACACACTCAGTCACACACACACTCATACACACACTCACACACTCATACACACACTCACACATGCGCGCACACACGCACAAGCACGCACTCACGCACTCACACACACACACTCACACACAGACACTCACACTCATGCACACAAACTCACACACACCCTCTTAAACACACTCACACACACACACATGCACAAGCACACCACTCACACATACTCACACACAAACTCACATACACACACTCATACTCACACACACATACACACATATTCACACACACACACTCAAACACACACACACAAGCACACGCACATGCGCGCGCACACACACACACTCTCACACACACACTAACACTCACACTCAAGCACACACTCACACAGCCTCTGACACACTCACACACACACTCACACACACACTCACACACACACACACTCACGCAGCCTCTGACACACTCACACAAACACTCACACTTACACACACTCAGTCACACACACACTCATACACACACTCACACACGCACACATACGCACAAGCACGCACTCACACACAGACACTCACACACACACTCACACACACACACTCACACACACACACACACACACACGCACATGCACATGCACACACTCACACACACACACACACTCACACACTCACACTCGATCACACACACTCACACATACACACCCATGCACACACACACACACTCACACACACACACTCGTATACGCAATCACACACGCACACTCACATACACACACACACGCGCGCACACACACGTACACACTCACACACACGCACTCACACACAAACTCACACACACACACTCATACTCACACACTCACACACACATACACACGTATTCACACACACAAACTCTCTCACACACACACACACATGCACGTGCACACACTCACACACACACACTCTCACACACACACTAACACACACACTCACACTCAAACACACAAACTCACACATGCACACTCACACACACACACACACTCACACACATTCACACACACACTCACACATACACGCTCACACACACACACACAGTCACTCACACACACACTCACTCGCACTCACACACACTCACATACACACTCACACAACCACTCACACTCACACAACCACACACACACACACTTACACACGCACTCACACACCCACACACACTCGCACAGCCTCTAACACACTCACAAACACTCACACACACTCACAAAGACTCTGACTCACAAACACACACACACACTCCCACACACGCACTCACACACACACACACTCACACGCACACACACTCACACACATACTCACACACTCACACTCACACATCCTCTGACACAGACACACACACTCACACACACACATTCACACACGCACATAACACAGACTCTGACACACTCACACTCACACACACACACTCACACGCACACTCACACATACACGCACACTCACACACACATGCACATGCACACATTCACACACTCACACACACACTCATACACACACACAGACATTCACACAGCCTCTAATACACTCACAAACACTCACACACACTCACACACATTCACACAGCCTTTGACACACATACACTCTCACACACACACTCACACACACAAACTCACTCACTGATTCACAAACACATATATGCACTCACACTCACACACAAACTGACACACACACAAACGCACACACACTCACACACACAAACATGCATTGACACACACACACACTCACACAGATGCATTCACACAAACACACATACTCACACGCACAGTCACACACACACATGCTCACACACACACACACTCTCACACACACTCACACACACACTCAATCACACACATGCACACTGACACACGCACACACACACGCACA
>NC_091979.1:237721801-237724301 GCF_044704955.1 Pristiophorus japonicus | reverse complement strand
CACACACACTCACACACACACTCACACAGCCTCTGACACATACACACACACTCACACACACACACACTCAAACACACTCACACACACACTCACACAGCCTCTGACACACTCACACACACACTCACACACACACTCACACTTACACACACTCAGTCACACACACACTCATACACACACTCACACACTCATACACACACTCACACATGCGCGCACACACGCACAAGCACGCACTCACGCACTCACACACACACACACACACAGACACTCACACTCATGCACACAAACTCACACACACCCTCTTAAACACACTCACACACACACACATGCACAAGCACACCACTCACACACACTCACACACAAACTCACATACACACACTCATACTCACACACACATACACACATATTCACACACACACACTCAAACACACACACACAAGCACACGCACATGCGCGCACACACACACACACTCTCACACACACACTAACACTCACACTCAAGCACACACTCACACAGCCTCTGACACACTCACACACACACTCACACACACATTCACACACACACACACTCACGCAGCCTCTGACACACTCACATACACACTCACACTTACACACACTCAGTCACACACACACTCATACACACACTCACACACGCACACATACGCACAAGCACGCACTCACACACAGACACTCACACACACACACTCACACACACACACACACACACACACACACACGCACATGCACATGCACACACTCACACACACACACACTCACACACTCACACTCGATCACACACACTCACACATACACACCCATGCACACACACACACACACTCACACACACACACTTGTATACGCAATCACACACGCACACTCACACACACACACACGCGCGCGCACACACACGTACACACTCACACACACGCACTCACACACAAACTCACACACACACACTCATACTCACACACTCACACACACATACACACGTATTCACACACACAAACTCTCTCACACACACACACACACATGCACGTGCACACACTCACACACACACACTCTCACACACACACTAACACACACACTCACACTCAAACACACAAACTCACACATGCGCACTCACACACACACACACACACTCACACACATTCACACACACACTCACACATACACGCTCACACACACACACACAGTCACTCACACACACACTCACTCGCATCACACACACTCACATACACACTCACACAACCACTCACACTCACACAACCACACACACACACACTTACACACGCACTCACACACCCACACACACTCGCACAGCCTCTAACACACTCACAAACACTCACACACACTCACAAAGACTCTGACTCACACACACACACACACACTCCCACACACGCACTCACACACACACACACTCACACGCACACACACTCACACACATACTCACACACTCACACTCACACAGCCTCTGACACAGACACACACACTCACACACACACATTCACACACACACTCACACAGACTCTGACACACTCACACACACACACACACGCACACTCACACATACACGCACACTCACACACACATGCACATGCACACACTCACACACTCACACACACACTCATACACACACACAGACATTCACACAGCCTCTAATACACTCACAAACACTCACACACACTCACACACATTCACACAGCCTTTGACACACATACACTCTCACACACACACTCACACACACAAACTCACTCACTGATTCACAAACACATATATGCACTCACACTCACACACAAACTGACACACACACAAACGCACACACACTCACACACACAAACATGCATTGACACACACACACTCACACAGATGCATTCACACAAACACACATACTCACACGCACAGTCACACACACACATGCTCACACACACACACACACTCTCACACACACTCACACACACACTCAATCACACACACGCACACTGACACACGCACAGACACACGCACGCACACACTTTCACACACATACGCACTCATATACACTTGCATGCTCACACACACTTTCACAGACACACTCATACACATACACACACACGCTCACACACACGCTCATACACACTCACACACACACACAGGCTCACACACACACTCACACACAAACTCACTCATGCACACTCACACACAACCACATGCTCACGCACACACTCACGCCACACACTCACACACACACTCACACACTCACACACATACTCACTCACACACTCACACACTCACACACACACACACTCACTCACACACTTAAACATACACACACATTCACACACACACTCACACACTCACACTCATATACACAATCACACACACACTCACACGCACACTCACACAGCCTCTAAGACACTCACAAACACACACACGCACACACACTCACTCACACACCGACTCTGACACACACACACACACACTTATTCACACACACACTCACACACACTCTGACACACTCACAAAC
>NC_091979.1:237714301-237716801 GCF_044704955.1 Pristiophorus japonicus | reverse complement strand
CGCACTCACACACACTCTGACACACACACATTCACAAACACACACACACAAACACACACACACACTCACACACACACTCTCACAATCACACACACACTCATACTCACACACTCACACACACTCACACAGCCTCTGACTCACACACACGCGCACACTCACACACACACACACACACACTCGTGCGCACACACACACTCGTGCGCACACACACACACCCACACACTTGCACACTCACTCGCACTCAGTCACGCAGCCACTGACACACACACATGCACACACTCACACATTCTCTGACACTCTCACACACTCACACACACACTCTCATTCTCACAATCACACACACACTCATACTCACACACTCACACACACTCACACTCACACAGCCTCTGACTCACACACACGCGCACACTCACACATACACACACACACTCGCGCGCACACACTCACACACACACTCACACACATGCTCACACACACTCACACAGACTCTGACACACACACACACACACATTCACACACACACTCACACACACTCACACAAACAAACTCACACACACACACACTCATACTCACACACACTCAAACACACATACACACATATTCACACACACACACTCTCACACACACACTCACACTCAAACACACAAACTCACACATGCACACTCACACACACATGCTCACACACATTCACACAAACACACACTCACTCACACACACACACTCACACACACACACTCACACACACACACACACACACTCACACACACACACACTCACACGCACACTCATACACACACACTCACACATGCACTCACACACACACATACATTCACAGACACACTCACACACACACTCGCACACACACTCACACAGCCTCTAACAGACTCACAAATACTCACACACACCCACACAGACTCTGATACACACACACTCACACACACACTCACACAGACTCTGACACACTCACACACACACTCACACAGACACTCACACTCACACGCACTCACACACACTCTGACACACACACATTCACAAACACACACACACAAACACACACACACACTCACACACTCACACACACACTCACAATCACACACACACTCATACTCACACACTCACACACACTCACACTCACACAGCCTCGGACTCACACACACGCGCACACTCACACACACACACACACACACTCGTGCGCACGCACTCACACACACACCCACACACTTGCACTCTCACTCGCACACACTCACGCAGCCACTGACACACACACTCACGCACACACTCACACATCCTCTGACACACTCACGCACACTCTCACACACTCACACACACACACTCTCATTCTCACAATCGCACACACACTCATACGCACACACTCACACACTCACACACACTCACACAGCCTCTGACTCACACACACGCGCACACTCACACACACACACACACTCGCGCGCGCACACTCACACACACGCTCACACACACTCACACTCACACAGCCTCTGACACAGACACACACACACACACATTCACACACACACTCACACACACTCACACAAACAAACTCACACACACACACACTCATACTCACACACACTCAAACACACATATACACATATTCACACTCTCACACACACACTCACACTCAAACACACAAACTCACACATGCACACTCACACACACACACTCACACACACACTCTCACACACACACTCACACACACACACATACACACTCACACACTCACACACACACACTCACACGCACACTCACACACACACACACTCACACAGCCTCTAACAGACTCACAAATACTCACACACACTCACACTTACACCCACACAGACTCTGATACACACACACTCACACACACACTCACACAGACTCTGACACACTCACACACACACTCACACAGACACTCACACTCACACGCACTCACACACACTCTGACACACACACATTCACAAACACACACACACAAACACACACACACACTCACACACACACTCTCACAATCACACACACACTCATACTCACACACACTCACACAGCCTCTGACTCACACACACGCGCACACTCACACACACACACACACACACACTCGTGCGCACACACACACACCCACACACTTGCACACTCACTCGCACTCAGTCACGCAGCCACTGACACACACACATGCACACACTCACACATTCTCTGACACTCTCACACACTCACACACACACACTCTCATTCTCACAATCACACACACACTCATACTCACACACTCACACACACTCACACTCACACAGCCTCTGACTCACACACATGCGCACACTCACACATACACACACACACTCGCGCGCACACACTCACACACACACTCACACACATGCTCACACACACTCACACAGACTCTGACACACACACACACACACATTCACACACACACTCACACACACTCACACAAACAAACTCACACACACACACACTCATACTCACACACACTCAAACACACATACACACA
>NC_091979.1:237499301-237706801 GCF_044704955.1 Pristiophorus japonicus | reverse complement strand
TCAAGTTCCACTCCAGGGACTTGAGAACACAATCCAGGCTGACACTCCTGGTGCAATGCTGATGGAGCACTGCACAGTTGGTGGGGTTGTCTTTTGGATGCGATGTTAAACCGAGACCCTGACTGCTCTCTTAGGTGGACGTAAAAGATCCCACAGTCACTGTTTGGAAGAAGGAGTTATCCCCAGTGTCCTGGCCAATATTTATCCCTCGATCAACATAACCAAAAAAAAACAGATGATCTGGGTCATTATTACATTGCTGTTTGTGGGAGCTTGCTGTGCGCAAATTGGCCACTGTGCTTTCTGGGGAAGCAGGGATTGTTCTTAGAGAAGAGAAGGTTAAGGGGAGATTTCATTGAGGTGTTCAAAATGTTAAACGTTCCCACTGGCAGGAGGATCAATAACCAGGGGACACAGATTGAAGGTAAATAGCAAAAGAGCCAGAGGGGAGAGGAGGAGATTTTTTTTTATGCGCGAGTTGTTATGATCTGGAACGCGCTGCCTGAAAGGTTGGTGGAAGCAGAGTCAATAGTAATTTTATTCTATGCCTTGAAGGAAAAACTTTCACAGGGCTATGGGGACAGCACAGGAGAGGGAGTGGGACAAATTGGATCGCTCTTTCAAAGAGCCGGCACAGGCACAATGGGCTGAATGGCCTCCTTCTGTATTTATGATTACAACAGTGACTACACTTCAAAAATGCTTCATTGGATGTAAAGTGCTTTGGGATGTCCTGTGATTGCGAAAGGCGCTATATAAATGCAAGTCTTTCCTACCTTTTTGCTGTTGACTCCATTTGCTGTTATCCGGGGACTGTGGGCCTGTCAGTGGTCTACAGGGAAACTGGGCGGAAGGGCAGAAACGCTAGGAATGTGCTCGAGTGCGCTGGACTCTCAGAATCCCAAATTAAATTAGCAAGGTACAAACACAGCCACTGATCTCCCTAGTCCCTGGCAGAGAATTTCCACAGGGAGTTTGCGAGAGGAATCCCCGGATCCGCGGAGTAAATAGCCGTCGAGTCCGTTCAATTCCACTGCCCCGTGTCCTAACTCGCACCGAGTCCCGCTCACCCATCACCCCCTGTGCTCACTGCCCCGTGTCCTAACTCGCACCGAGTCCCGCCCACCCATCACCCCCTGTGCTCACTGCCCCGTGACCTAACTCACACCGAGTCCCGCTCACCCATCACCCCCTGTGCTCGCTGCCCCGTGTCCTAACTCGCACCCAGTCCCGCTCACCCATCACCCCCTGTGCTCGCTGCCCCGTGTCCTAACTCGCACCGAGTCCCGCTCACCCATCACCCCCTGTGCTCACTGCCCCGTGTCCTAACTCGCACCGAGTCCCGCTCACCCAGCAACCCCTGTGCTCACTGCCCCGTGTCCTAACTCGCACTGAGTCCCGCTCACCCATCACCCCCTGTGCTCACTGCCCCGTGTCCTAACTCGCACCGAGTCCCGCTCACCCATCACCCACTGTGCTCACTGCCCGTGTCCTAACTCACACCAAGTCCCGCTCACCCATCACCCCCTGTGCTCGCTGCCCCGTGTCCTAACTCGCACCCAGTCCCGCTCACCCATCACCCCCTGTGCTCGCTGCCCCGTGTCCTAACTCGCACCGAGTCCCGCTCACCCATCACCCCCTGTGCTCACTGCCCCGTGTCCTAACTCGCACCGAGTCCCGCTCACCCAGCAACCCCTGTGCTCACTGTCCCGTGTCCTAACTCGCACTGAGTCCCGCTCACCCATCACCCCCTGTGCTCACTGCCCCGTGTCCTAACTCACACCGTGTCCCGCTCACCCATCACCTCCTGTGCTCACTGCCCCGTGTCCTAACTCACACCGAGTCCCGCTCACCCATCACCCCCTGTGCTCGCTGCCCCGTGTCCTAACTCGCACCGAGTCCCGCTCACCCATCACCCCCTGTGCTCACTGCCCGTGTCCTAACTCACACCAAGTCCCGCTCACCCATCACCCCCTGTGCTCGCTGCCCCGTGTCCTAACTCACACCAAGTCCCACTCACCCCTCACCCCTGTACTTACTGCCCCGTGTCCTAACTCACACCGAGTCCTGCTTACCCATCACCCCCTGTGCTCGCTGCCCCGTGTCCTAACTCACACCAAGTCCCGTTCACCCATCACCCTCTGTGCTCACTGCCCCGTGTCCTAACTCACACCAAGTCGCGCTCACCCATCACCCGCTGTGCTCACTGCCCCGTGTCCTAACTCACATCAAGTCCCACTCAACCATCACTCCCTGTGCTCACTGCCCCGTGTCCTAACTCACACCGAGTCCCGCTCACCCATCACCCCCTGTGCTCGCTGACCCGTGTCCCAACTCGCACCGAGTCCCGCTCACCCATCACCCCCTGTGCTCGCTGACCCGTGTCCTAACTTGCACCAAGTCCCGCTCACCCAGCACCCCCTGTGCTCGCTGCCCTGTGTCCTAACTCGCACCAAGTCCCGTTCACCCATCACCCCCTGTGCTTACTGCCCCGTGTCCTAACTCACACCAAGTCCCGCTCACCCATCGCCCCCTGTGCTCACTGACCTACATTGGCTCCCGGTTAAGCAATGCCTCGATTTCAAATTTCTCATCCTTGTTTTCAAAGCCCTCAATGGCCTCCTCACCCCTCCCTATATTTGTAATCGCCTCCAGCCCCACAAACCCCCGATCCACCCCCGGAGATTTCTGCGCTCTGCTTATTCTGCACTCAAGCATCCCTGATTATAATCGCTCAACCATCAGTGGCCGTGTCTTCTGTTGCCTGGGCCCCAAGCTCTGGAACTCCCTCCCTAAACCTCTCCGCCTCTCTACCTCTCTTTCCTCCTTCAAGATGCTATTTAAAACCTACCTCTTTGACCAACCTTTTGGTCACCTGTGCTAATTTCTACATATACGACTCACAGTCAAAGTTTATATCTCATAACACTCCTGTGGAACGCCTTGGGTCATTTCACTGTGTTAAAGGCACTATATAAATACAAAGTCCCCCTGATAAAGTGCAACATCCCCACTGACACCTGGGAGTCCCTGGCCATCGACTGCCCTAGGTGGAGGAAGAGCATCCGGGAGGGCGCTGAGCACCTCGAGTCTCATCGCCGAGCGCATGCAGAAACCAAGCGCAGGCAGCGGAAGGAGTGTGCGGCAAACCTGTCCCACCCACCCTTTCCTTCAACCACTGTCTGTCCCACCTGTGACAGGGACTGTGGTTCCCGTACTGGACTGTTCAGTCATCTGAGAACTCACTTCAGAGTGGAAGCAAGTCTTCCTCGATTCCGAGGGACTGCTGATGATGATGATGATGATATAAATACAAGTAGTTGTTGAAATATCTTCCTGTTTCTGAACGATATATGGCTTGACGTTTTCTGCTGAAGGCGTCAGTTTAATTTTTTAATCGCGACCAAAAACAACTATGTTGGGCCTCATTGACCACAATTATCATCATTATCATCATAGGCAGTCCCTTGGAATCGAGGAAGACTTGCTTCAACTCTTAAAATGAATCCTTAGGTGACTGAACAGTCCACAGTCCCCACTTAGGGTACCCTCCCGGATGCTCTTCCTCCACTTAGGGCGGTCTTTGGCCAGGGACTCCCAGGTGTCAGTGGGGATGTTGCACTTTATCAGGGAGGCTTTGAGGGTGTCCTTGTAACGTTTCCTCTGCCCACTTTTGGCTCGTTTGCCGTGAAGGAGTTCTGAGTAGAGCGCTTGCTTTGGGAGTCTCGTGTCTGGTATGCGAACGATGTGGCCTGCCCAGCAGAGCTGATCGAGTATGGTCAGTGCTTCGATGCTGGGGATGTTGGCCTGGTCGAGGGCGCTAACGTTGGTGCGCCTGTCCTCCCAGGGGATTTGTCGGATGGCGCCCCAAGCGATAGCGGTGATGGGGAGCTGTCCTCATGCAGCGGGATCTTGCTGTTCAGAGCAACCCAGGCATCCTCTGGGGGTTGCCTGGCCTCAGGGAAACACAGCAGTGGCGAAGAACACAGTACGTTATATATCGAATAGACAATGGGCGAGAATTGTGAAGAGAAAGTACTCCGCATATATTCATCATTCCCTCTGACTGAGGATTGTGTTTATAGTGCCACGCCAAATTTAACGACTGGTGTTGTGGATTAATCGGAAATGATGGCCACTTAAGTGGACGCAACTGTACACAGTTATTTAAAGGGGTGATTTAAGTCTGCGCTTTGTAGAAAACTCTGTTCATAATGAAAACTCCCGATATGTTTTACAGCAGATTCGGTGGCATGGAACTAATTGATTCACAGGGTACTACAGCAGCACTCAAGTTTCCTCTGCCCACCTTTGGCTCATTTGCCGCGAAGGAGTTCCGAGTAGAGCACTTGCTTTGGGGGTCTCGTGTCTGGCATGTGAACAATGTGGCCCGCCCAACTGAGCTGATCGAGTGTGGCCAGTGTCAGTCGCTGTTGTAATGTAGGAAACACGGCAGCCAATTTGTGCACAGCAAGCTCCCACAAACAGCAATAGTGATAGGGGATTCGATTGTAAGGGGAATAGATAGGTGTTTCTACGGCCGCAACCGAGACTCCAGGATGATATGTTGCCTCCCTGGTGCAAGGGTCAAGGATATCTCGGAGCGGGTGCAGGACATTCTGAAAAGGGAGGGTGAACAGCCAGTTGTCGTGGTGCATATATGTAACAACGTTATAGGTAAAAAACGGGATGAGGTCCTACGAGATGAATTTAGGGAGCTAGGAGCTAAATTAAAAAGTAGGACCTCAAAAGTAGTAATCTCAGGATTGCTACCAATGCCACGTGCTAGTCAGAGTAAGAATCGCAGGACAGCTCAGGTGAATACGTGGCTTGAGGAGTGGTGCAGAAGGGAGGGATTCAAATTCCTGGGACATTGGAACCGGTTCTGGGGGAGGTGGGACCAGTACAAAACGGACGGTCTGCACCTGGGCAGGACCGGAACCAATGACCTGGGGGGAGTGTTTGCTAGTGCTGTTGGGAAGGGGGTTGAACTAATATGGCAGGGGGATGGGAACTTATGCAGGGAGACAGAGGGAAATAAAATGGAGGCAGAAGCAAAAGATAGAAAGGAGAATAGTAAAAGTGGAGGGCAGAGAAACCCAACGCAAAAAACAAAAAGGGCAACATTACAGCAAAATTCTAAACACAGAAACATAGAAACATAGAAAATAGAAGCAGGAGTAGGCCATCTGGCCTTCGAGCCTGCACCACCATTCAATAAGATCATGGCTGATCATTCCTTCAGTACCCCGTTCCTGCTTTCTTTCCATACTCCTTGATCCCTTTAGCCGCAAGGGCCATATCTAACTCCCTCTTGAATATATCCAATGAACTGGCATCAACAACTGTCTGCGGTAGGGAATTTCATAGGTTAACAACTCTCTGAGTGAAGAAGTTCCTCCTCATCTCAGTCCTAAATGGCTTACCCCTTACCCTAAGACGATGTCCCCTGGTTCTGGACTTCCCCAACATCGGGAACATTCTTCCTGCATCTAACCTATCCAGTTCCGTCAGAATTTTATATGTTTCTATGAGATTCCCTCTCACCCTTCTAAACTCCAGTGAATACAGGCCCAGTTGATCCAGTCTCTCCTCATATGTCAGTCCTGCCATCCCGGGAAGCAGTCTGGTGAACCTTCGCTGCACTCCCTCAATAGCAAAAACGTCCTTCCTCAGATTAGGAGACTAAAACTGAACACAATATTCCAGGTGAGTCCTCACCAAGACCCTGTACAATTGCAGTAAGACTTCTCTTGCTATGAAGGCCAACATACCTTTTGCCTTCTTCACCGCCTGCTGTACCTGCATGCCAACCTTCAATGACTGATGAATCATGACACCCAGGTCTCGCTGCACCTCCCCTTTTCCTAATCTGCCGCCATTCAGATAATAGTCTGCCTTCGTGTTTTAGCCCCAAAGTGGATAATCTCACATTTATCCACATTATACTGCATCTGCCATGTATTTGCCCATTCGTCTAACCTGTCCAAATCATCCTGCAGCCTCTTAAAGTCCTCCTCACAGCTCACACCGCCACCTAGTTTAGTGTGGGGCAAAGTGTGTTAAAAAGACAAGCCTAAAGGCTCTGTGCCTCAATGCGAGGAGTATTCGGAATAAGGTGGACGAATTAACTGCGCAGACAGCAGTTAACGGGTATGATGTAATTGGCATCACGGAGACATGGCTCCAGGGTGACCAAGGCTGGGAACTCAACATCCAGGGGTATTCAACATTCAGGAAGGATAAGCAGAGAGGAAAAGGAGGCGGGGTAGCGTTGCTGGTTAAAGAGGAAATTAATGCAATAGTAAGGAGGGACATTAGCCTGGATGATGTGGAATCTGTATGGGTGGAGCTGCGGAATACCAAAGGGCAGAAAACGTTAGTGGGAGTTGTGTACAGACCACCAAACAGTAGTAGTGAGGTTGGGGACAGCATCAAACAAGAAATAAAGGATGTGTGCAATAAAGGTACAGCAGTTATCATGGGCGACTTTAATCTACATATTGTTTGGGCTAACCAAACTGGTAGCAATGCGGTGGAGGACGATTTCCTGGAGTGTATTAGGGATGGTTTTTTGACCAATATGTCGAGGAACCAACTCGAGAGCTGGCCATCCTAGACTGGGTGATGTGTAATGAGAAGGGACTAATTAGCAATCTTGTTGTGCGAAGCCCCTTGTGGAAGAGTGACCATAATATGGTAGAATTCTTTATTAACTGAACAGTTAATTCAGAAACTAGGCTCCTGAAGTTAAGGAAAGGTAACTTCGACGGTATGAGGTGTGAATTGGCTAGAATAGACTGGCAAAGGATACTTAAAGGGTTGACGGTGGATAAGCAATGGCAAACATTTAAAGATCACATGGATGAACTTCAGCAATTGTACATCCCTGTCTGGAATAAAAATAAAACGGGGAAGGTGGCTCAACTGTGGCTAACAAGGGAAATTAAGGATAGTGTTAAAACCAAGGAAGAGGCATATAAATTGGCTAGAAAAAACCTGAGGACTGGGAGAAATTTAGAATTCAACAGAGGAGGACTAAAGGTTTAATTAGGAGGGGGAAAATAGAGTACGAGAGGAAGCTTGCAGGGAACATAAAAACTGACTGCAAAAGCTTCTATAAATATATGGAGAAAAAGATTAGTGAAGACAAATGTAGGTCCCTTGCAGTCGGATTCAGGTGAATTTATAATGGGGAACAAAGAAATGGCGGACCAATTGAAGAAATACTTCGGTTCTGTCTTCATGAAGGAAGACACAAATAACCTTCCGGAAGTACTAGGGGACCGGGGGTCTAGTGAGAAGGAGGAACTGAAGGATATCCTTATTAGGTGGGAAATTGTGTTAGGGAAATTGATGGGATTGAAGGCTGATAAATCCCCGGTGCCTGATAGTCTGCATCCCAGAGTACTTAAGGAAGTGGCCCGAGAAATAGTGAATGCATTGGTGATCATTTTCCAACAGTCTATCGACTCTGGATCAGTTCCTATGGACAGGAGGGTAGCTAATGTAACACCACTTTTTAAAAAAGGAGGGAAAGAGAAAACGGGTAATTATAGACCGGTTAGCCTGACATCAGTAGTGGGGAAAATGTTGGAATCAATCATTAAGGATGAAATAGCAGCGCATTTGGAAAGCAGTGACAGGATCAGTCCAAGTCAGCATGGATTTATGAAGGGGAAATCATGCTTGACGAATCTTCTGGAATTTTTTGAGGATGTAACTAGCAGAGTGGACAAGGGAGAACCAGTGGATGTGGTGTATTTGGACTTTCAAAAGGCTTTTGACAAGGTCCCGCACAAGAGATTGGTGTGCAAAGTCAAAGCGCATGGTATTGGGGGTAATGTACTGACGTGGATAGAGAACTGGTTGGCAGACAGGAAGCAGAAAGTTGGAATAAACAGGTCCTTTTCAGAATGGCAGGCATTGACTAGTGGAGTGCTGCAGGGCTCAGTGCTGGGACCCCAGCTCTTTACAATATACATTAACGATTTGGATGAAGGAATTGAGTGTAATATCTCCAAGTTTGCAGATGACACTAAACTGGGTGGCAGTGTGAGCTGTGAGGGGGACGCTAAGAGGCTTCAGGGTGACTTGGACAGGTTAGGTGAGTGGGCAAATGCATGGTAGATGCAGTATAATGTGGATAAATGTGAGGTTGTCCATTTTGGGGGCAAAAACACAAAGGCAGAATATTATCTGAATGGCGGCAGATTAGGAAAAGGGGAGGTGCAACGAGACCTGGGTGTCATGGTTCATCAGTCATTAAAGGTAGGCATGCAAGTACAACAGGCGGTGAAGAAGGCAAATGGTATGTTGGCCTTCATAGCAAGGGGATTTGAGTATAGGAACAGGGCCTTAGTGAGGCCTCACCTGGAATATTGTGTTCAGTTTTGGTCTTCTAATCTGAGGAAGGACGTTCTTGCTATTGAGGGCGTGCAGCGAAGGTTCACCAGACTGATTCCAGGGATGGCTGGACTGACATATGAGGAGAGACTGGATCAACTGGGCCTTTATTCACTGGAGTTTAGAAGGATGAGAGGGGATCTCATAGAAACGTATAAGATTCTGACGGGACTGGACAGGTTAGATGCGGTAAGAATGTTCCCGATGTTGGGGAAGTCCAGAACCAGGGGACATCGTCTTAGGGTAAGGGGTAAGCCTTTTAGGACTGAGATGAGGAGGAACTTCTTCACTCAGAGAGTTGTTAACCTGTGGAATTCCCTGCCACAGAGAGTTGTTGATGCCAGTTCATTGGATATATTCAAGAGAGAGTTAGATATGGCCCTTGCGGCTAAGGGGATCAAAGGGTATGGAGAAAAAGCAGGAAAGGGATACTGAGGTGAATGATCAGCCATGAACTCATTGAATGGCGGTGCAGGCTCGAAGGGCCGAATGGCCTACTCCTGCACCTATTTTCTATGTTTCTGTGATAATGATCCAGATCATTTGTATTTTAGAGATATTGATCGAGGGATAAATATTTTGCCAGGACACCGGGAAGAACTCCGCTGCCCTTCTTTGAAATAGTGGCTGTGGGATCTTTTATGTCCGCCTGAGAGGGCAGACGGGGCCTCGGTTTAAAGTCTCATCCAAATGTGGTTGTTCTTAACTTGGAAACGCAGCTCTTTCTCATCACTGACTGAGCTACATGTCTTCTGCGTACTGGGAGCACATTACATCTGAACAGTATCGAAGGTCAGGGGTAGTATTATTGCCATGGAGTAATTTAATTTAGCGAAATTTAAGATAACAATGTTTTAATATTTGAATTAAGCTCAATTTAATTAAGTCTGTTAGATAGAATCTAAGACTTTGTGAGAATGGAAAGGCTTCAGTCCTTCATTTTTTAAACTTTAATTTAATTTGAGAGCAGAAACCTCTTGTTTTACTTGTCCCCCCCCCGCCCACCCCCCCACCGCCCGTCCTTCCACATTCTGTTCAGTAATTAGTAGGCCCAAAATCGCGAGGCCCCTTGGAAGCGGGTACTTGGCGGGGGGGGGAGGGGGTGGGGAGGGCAGGGGGAGGAAGGCAGCAGAAGATCGAGACATGGTGGGTTGCCTTTCCCAAGCCTCCTGTCCACACCAGGTTGGCAGACAAATTGGCGGTTGGGGGGAGCGGGGGCGGGGGTTTGGTGGGGAAAACAAGGGCAGAGTTTCTGTGCTCACCAATGTTAACCATCATCATCATCATAGGCAATCCCTCGTATTGAGGATGACTTGCTTCCACGCCAAAAAAAGGATGAGTTCACAGGTGTTTCAATGAAGGACCTAATATTCCAGGTCTCGAACGACATATTGAAGGGTGGAAGATGCCTGTGCGTGGATTTTTTTAACGTGTGGTGGCCGTTGCACACCAGCCACCACACGGGGCTTGACAGAGCTAGGTCTTGGTCCAGTGACAAGGGTTACCTAAGACGACTGGAGACCTGCTCTGCTGCACAAACCTAGTGCGCACACATCATCATCATCATAGGCAATCCCTCAAAACAAGGATGACTTGCCGAAAGCGGATGAATTCACAGGTGTTTCAATGATATTCCGGATCCCGACCTACATCCTGAAGGGTGGAAGACGCCTGTGCGTGGATTTTTGTAACGTGTGGTGGCTGGTCTGTGCTGCCCCTGGGCCCTCGCCTCTTCTGGGCCCTGAACTCACGCCTCTCCAGGGCCTCGATCACTTCCCTCTGCAAACTCTTGCCGTTAATGTGAACCATTAACATGCCAAGTCCCATCTCACCCGTTACCCTGACCTATATCGGCTTCCGGTGCCTCACCCAATGTCCCCCCGAGTGTTTCAGGGGTGCACGCCCCCGGTTAAGGAGCTGCGCGGACCATTCACGGTTTGTGCCTGAAACCCAACATTGGGGAAGGTCGGTCCCGAGCGGCGGCGGACCTTGAGCGCTGCTTCGCTGCACAGCTTGATGGGAGCGTGGATCCCACCACACCCCACTTAAAACCTCAATAATAACAACAACTTGCACTTAGATAGCACCTTTAACGTAGGAAAACGTCCCAGGGCCCTTCACAGGAGCGATTATCCAACAAAACTTGACACCGAGCCGCATAAGGCGATATTAGGACAGGTGACCAAAAGCTTGGTCAAAGAGAAAGGAAGACTTGCATTTATATAGCGCCTTTCATGACCCAAAGTGCTTTACAACCAATAAAGTACTTTTTGGAGTGTAGTCACTGTTGTAATGTGGGAAACACAGCAGCCAATTTGCGCACAGCAAGCTCCCACACACAGCGATGTGCTAATGACCAGATCATCTGTTTTAGTGATGTTGGTTGAGGGATAAATATTGACCCAGGACATCGGGGATAACTCCCGTGCTCTTCTTCGAAATAGTGCCGTGGGATCTTTAATGTCGGTTTAACGTCTCATTCGAAAGACGGCACCACCGACAGTGCAGCACTCCCTCAGCACTGCACTGGGAGTGTCAGCCTAGGTTTTGTTTGTGCTCAAGTTCCTGGAGTGGGACTTGAACCCACAACATTTGGATTCAGAGGCGAGTGTGCTGCCCACTGAGCCACAGTTGACAAAGTGGTAGGTTTTAAGGAGTGTCTTAAAGGATGAGAAAGAGGCGGAGAGGTTTAGGAAGGGAATTCCAGAGCTTAGGTCCCAGACATGTGAAGGCACGGCCACCGATGGTGGAGTGATTGAACTCGGGGATTCTCATCCTCATCCATGAATCCCTCCATGGCCCTCTCCCCTTCCTATCTCTGTAATCTCCTCCAGCCCTACATCCCTCCGAGATCTCTGTGCTCCTCCAACTCTGGCCTCCCCTCCTCCCTTCGCCCCACCATTGTCAGCCGTGCATTCAGCCGTCTCCGCCCACTTTCCGGAATCCCCTCACTGAACCTCTTCAAATCACCACCTCCTTTGGGCCATTCCTTAAAACCCACCTCTTTGACCAAGCTTTTGGTCTCCTGTCCTCATACCTGCTTTGGCCTCGGCGTTCATTTTTGTTTGATTACGCTCCTGAGAAGCACCATTGAATGAGTTTACATGTCAAACTGAGGGAATGCTGCGCTGTCGGAGGTGCCGTCTTTCAGACGAAATGCCTACTCTCTTAGGTGGATGTAAAAGATCCCACGGCCACTATTTCGAAGAACAGCAGAGGGAGTTCACCCCGGTGTCCAGGGGCCAATATTTATCCCTCAACCAACATCACTAAAACAGATGATCTGGTCATTACCACATCGCTGTGTGTGGGAGCTTGCTGTGCGCAAATTGGCTGCTGCGTTTCCCACATTACAACAGTGACAGCACTTCAAAAAAATACTTAATTCGCTGTAAAGCATTTTGGGATGTCCTGAGGCCGTGAAAGGCGCTTTAGAAATGCAAGTCTTTCTTTTAAATATGCTGTAGAAGGTGATGTCATGTTGGTGTGTATGCTGGAGTGCAGCATACACACCGACACGGACCAGTTGGACTGAGTTGCCTGTTTCTGTGCTGTAAATTCAATGTCATTCTGGACTAATGTAAGTGCTGCCATGTCGTCCTGGTTAACCCTTGCCACTGGATAAAGGCCTAGCTCTGTCGAGCCCGTGTGGTGGCTGATGTGCAATGGTCACCACACGTTAAAAAAAGTCCATGCACAGGCATCCTCCACCCTTTCAACTGGAGTTCAGGACCTGGAATATTAGGTCCTCCATTGAAACACCTGTGAACTCATGTGGAAGCAAGTCATCCTCGCTCGAGGGACCGCCGATGAGATTGAGCCTGGCTGTTTGGATCTGTGTTGCAGATCGCGCCGGGTTCAATAGGTCTGCACTTACCCACCAAGGTACCCAGGTATTCTAAGGCTGCCTTCACTGAGCAGAGATTCTTTAGTTATTTATTCATTCACAGGATGTGGGCGTTACTGGCAAGGCCAGCATTTATTGCCCATCCCTAATTGCCCCTTGAGAAGGTGGTGGTGAGCTGCCTTCTTGAACCGCTACAGTCCGTGTGGTGAAGGTGCTCCCACAGTGCTGTTAGGGAGGGAGTTCCAGGATTCTGATCCAGCGACGATGAAGGAACAGCCGATATATTTCCAAGTCAGGATGGTCTGTGACTTGGAGGAGAACATGGAGGTGGTGGTGTTCCCATGCGCCTGCTGCCCTTGTCCTTCTAGGCGGTCGAGGTCGCGGGTTTGGGAGGTGCTGCCGAAGAAGCCTTGGCGAGTTGCTGCAGTGCATCTTGTAGACGGTACACACTGCAGCCATGGTGTGCCGGTGGTGGAGGGAGTGAATATTGGAGGTGGTGGATGGGGGGCCAATCAAGCGGGCTGCTTTGTCCTGGATGGTGTCGAGCTTCTTCAGTATTGTTGGAGCTGGACCCATCCAGGCAAGTGGAGAGTGTTCCATCACACACTGAAGGAGCACACCAGCTCATTTGTGCTGAATCGGATCGAGAAATTAATGCTCGGTTATATTTGCCAGGTCAAAAACAAAAAACCTAAACTGTTCGATCTTTTTTTGTACCCTCCCCCACTGCAGTCTCGAAGATCTGTCCTCCGTGCGACAACGAGATGAAGGCAGACGTCATTCTGGAGCACTTTTGCGCGAGTGAATTCGGTGAGTTTTTCATCCCACTCGACCCTTCTCCATTCAGCTCGCGAGCGGAAATGTCGAAGATAAAAGCTTGTTTAAGGTGTTCTTGTTTCTCATTCCCCCTCCCCCCCCCCACCTCCCCCTTCCTCCCATTGGGTTGGGGTTAACTGATAGCAAAACCCAAAGTTGTTCGACGCCACAGGTGGTCCCACCGTCTCTCCCGGCCCCTCCGAGGTCGGGGGTGGGGGGAGGGGTCAAACAGTAAAAACGGTCAGTAGAATAAGTCAGGGCAAAAACTCACATTGTTTCCTAGATGGGTTCCGGGGGTTCTGGTCGGAATCGGAGGATTCTGGTCACGATTGGGGAGTTGGGTTACGATCGGTGGGGGTGGGGGGCTGCGGGGGCGCGGGGGCGGGAGGGGAGTATCGATTGAGGGGGGGTGGTCGGCCACGATTGGGGAGGTGGTGGGGAGGGGTTTGAATCTTGATTGCGGGGGGAGTGGGGGGGAGGGAGGTTCGGATCGTGATTACGGGGGGAAGGGGGGGGAGTTCGAATCATGATCGCGAGGGTGTGGGGGTGGGGGGGTTCGGATCAAGATCGCGGGAGTGGGGGGTGGGGGTAAACCCATTTCCAGGCAGGCCAAGCCTTCCCTGTGAGGCCCAGAGGCACCACCTCCAGATCCAAAGCAAACCTGAAAAATAAATGTATAACTTACCTTCTGGGCCTCTTGTGGCTCAGGATTTGGCTTCCAGCAGGCTGGGCCTGATCAGGGGTCATGTTCGCCTGCTCCAAAGAGCAGGTTAATAAAGAAGAAAGACCACCGGACGTCCCAAAGCGCTTTACAGCCAATGAAGTACATTTGGAGCGTAGTCACTGTCGTAATGTGGGAAACGCGGCAGCCAACTTGCGCACAGCAAGCTCCCACAAACAGCGATGTGATAATGACCCAGATCCAGGTGCAGCGTCCAAAATCCGGCGTTCCGGAATCCGGAATGTTCCGGAATCTGTAAAATGTTCCGGAATCCAGACCCGCCGACCCTGCCGGCTCTCCTCACCTGCCCGCCCGAACATCTCCTCCGCGCTGGGGCTGCTCGGCCAGCTCCTCCGCGGCGGGGCCCCGCCCGACAAACTCAGCGATGGGGCCGGTGGCCCGAACAGCTCCTTGGCGAGCATCCCCCCCACCCCTCCCTTTCTGACGTTCCGAAATCCGGAAATACCCGAACCTGGGCTCGGCTGTTTCCGGATTCATGACGTCAGAAACACGTTCCAAAGTCCGGAAAAACGCAGAATCCGGAACGGCCTCGGTCCCGAGGGTTCCGAATTTGGACGCTGCACCTGTAATCTGTTTTAGTGATGTTGATTGAGGGATAAATATTAGCCCCAGGACACCGGGGATAACTCCCCTGCTCTTCTTCAAAAAAGTGCCGTGGGATCTTTTACACCCACCTGAGAGGGCAGACGAGGCCTTGGTTTAACGGCTCATCCAAAAGACTGCACTTCTGACAGTGAGGTGCTCCCTCAGCACTGCACTGGGAGTGTTAGCCTAGATTTTTTACTCAAATCCCTGGAGTGGGATTTGAACCCACAACCTTCTGGCTCAGACAGGCAAGTGTGCTACCCACTGAGCCACGACTGGCACTGTGACACAAATATGGGAAGATTGGAGCGGGTAACTGGCTCGCGTTATTTTAAACCCCCCCCATCCCGGTTTACGCCAAGCTGGGGCAGTTAAAATCCAGGCCTTGAAAAGGCCCCTTCAGCTCCAAACACAGGCCACGAACAGATTGGCTTTCTTTTAAAAAAAATGTACAGAGTGCCGTGAAGTAAATGAGAAACCTGTAAACTATTTGTTTCAGAGTCGCCTAATTCACAAGCTGTGGTGATGTTTAAATGCTCCCCCCCCAAAAAAAAACTCGTTGCTTTTAAATTAATAAGATTAATCTCTGTTACTTGCTGGCCAAACCACTTCACAGCATTCCATTTCTGGACTCGATATGTTGAAGAAATAGTCTTTATTTTCGTTATCGATAGAAATTTAGGGTTGTGAAGAAAGCAGATTCTGTGTCCGTAGATCATTTCATGTAAAGGCAAGTTTGTTGGTAGCTGGGGCGATTAGGGACGGGCAATAAATGCCAACTTTGCCAGCGACGCCCACATTCTGTGAATGAATAAAAAAAAGGACAAGCGCCAATCCCCCAATAAAGAAACAAGGATGTAAGCGGTTTTGATCCTAGCCCAATGCTAGACGGACGGTTCGAATCGCCCCCACCTTACGAAAGTTCTAGACCCGGGAATTATTATTCAGAGTGTAAATGAAATGAGTCACGGACAGGAATGCTTCGGTGAAAGATCGTACTTATATTTATTTGATCTAACGTACACTGGCTAAAACATGCACTACTAAACAAAATCACTGTCTCTGTGGAGAATAAAATCCAGGTTACAAACAACATACATACAGTACAGAAGTGAGACCGAGTAACATGCAGTAATCCCTGGTGGATTCTAACTCCACCCCTGCCAATGAATTACCCAGTCGAAGCTCCCTTCCCAGAATAGCCCTGAAAAGCTTCACTTCTCAGAAAACCTTGAGCCCTTAGCCTCACCCAGCTTGGGACACTTGCGACCATGCTTACCACTCCACACACAGTTGCTTTCCTCGCTCAGCTCAGCTGTGGGAAGTCACTGCCTGGGTTTCAGTCTCTGCGGCTTCCTCTGGTACATCGCTCTTGGTGTAGCGAGAGGGAGAGGGAGAGAGAGCTCTCTCTCTAGGTACAAGCTCCAAGCTTCACTCCAAGCTCCAAGCTACAAACTAAAAATAAAGTGAAAAAGGCCCTGTCTTTATGGGAGTTTTGCAATCCCTATCTTTCCCGCCAATCTTTCAAATCCCTTTGTTTCTAAGCACGGGTACTTAGTCAGTGATGGGCCATCCAACCCATATGCATTGGGCTGATGGCCCTTAATCTGGGCATCTTTCTGAGCTTTGTGTTGGGAAAGACCCGGATCCTGTATGGCTGGCCAGGCTAGTGGGTTCATTGTCCTGTTTCTCCTTCTGAGATGGAGGTGAGACGTGCTTTTGAATATTAGATGTCTTTGTCAATGGCCCCCACCCTTCCTGGCCGACAGCTCTTTTGTCAATATTGGTGGCCCCCTTCCTTTAGCTGTGACTGCTGGGTAAACCCCTTCTGGATGACTGACAGCTCTTTTGTCACAGCCATGCGGCCTCTGGAGTTTTAACAAAACAGTTTTTTCACATATCTGCACAGGGTGATCCCGTAAAATCCACAAAATATTCGACTGAGTCCATTCTTTAAACAGAAACTTTGCGATCGCTTCAGACATGCATTTATATAGCGCCTTTCACAACCACCGGATGTCTCAAATCGCTTTACAGCCAATGAAGTACTTTTCAAGTGTAGTCACTGTTGTAATGTAGGAAACGCGGCAGCCAATTTGTGCACAGCAAGCTCCCACAAACAGCAATGTGATAATGACCAGATAATGTTTTTTTGTTATGTTGATGAGGGATAAATATTGTCCCCAGGACACCGGGGAGAACTCCCCTGCTCTTCTTCAAAATAGTGCCATAGGATATTTTATGTCCACCTGAGAGAGCAGACGGGGCCTCGGGTTTAACGTCTCGTCCAAAAGACGGCACCTCCGACAGTGCGGCGCTCCCTCAGCACTGCACTGTACTCAAGTTCCTGGAGTGGGATTGATCAAAAGCCTAGAAACAAACAGGGGACAGGGTAGGGACACGACAAGAGGGCCGGGGAAATGTCATGGTTTGAGGTAGGGGTTGCCAACCCTCCAGGATTGCCCTGGGGTCTCCAGGAATGTACATAAGAACATAAGAAATAGGAGCAGGAGTAGGCCATACAGCCCCTCGAGCACGCTCCTCCATTCAATACGATCATGGCTGATCTGATCATGGACTCAGCTCCACTTCCCTACCCGCGAAATCTAATCTCCAGAACACCGCTCTGAGCAAAAATCAATGGGGTTTTAGTCAAAATTGTGTGTTTTTAAATTCTTTGAACCGTTTTTAGTTATAAAAATATCGGAGACGGAAATAAAGGCTGTTTTACTGAAAGTCAAGAATCATCCAATCGGGTAACGCAGAGACTGTTCGCTTTCTGATTGGCCAGGAGAAAGGCGGGATGGCGCAGGGATGGACATGTCGGGTGACCAATGGAGGGAGGGCAGGAGGTGGGGCATTTAGCAGCGGGAGGTCATGTGATGAAACCTCCAGGAATAGGCCCAAGCGGAGGGGGACAATCTCGTTTGAGGTCCCACATTTACTTTGCTGTAATTTGAAAATCCTTAGAATATTCTGGATGCTGGGTTGGTTATCTCTGGGGGGTCGGGGAGCCTTCCCTCAGACGGGTCAACGGTTTGACTTTTCTGTGAGCTGGGCCAATTCCACTGAAGCCAATCAGGGAGGGTGTAAACTATTATATATGTAAACTTGTATTTACTCTGTACAGCCACCAGAGGGCTCATTCCCTATAGTCCCAAGGGATCCCATAATTCCTTGGGAGCACAGGTATTTAAGGAGGCTTCACAGGTTGGAGAGGTACTCTGGAGACCTGCAATAAAAGACTACGGCCACACTTTACTTTGAGCTCACACTGTTCAGTCTGACTCTTTCTCCATACACAACACCTGGCGACGAGATACAGATAGCAAACCCAAAGATGCAGAGAACAGTGGGCATCCTGGAGAAATTCTCGGAGGGAGATGATTGGGAGCGACTCGACCAATACTTCGTGGCCAACGAGCTAGATGGAAGAGAACGCTGCCAAACGAAGGGCGATCCTCCTCACCATCTGTGGGGCACCAACGTATGGCCTCATGAAGAATCTGCTCACTCCAGTGAAACCCACGGAGAAATTATCCGATGATTTGTGCACACTGGTCCGAGAGCATTTGAACCCGAAGGAAAGCGTTCTGATGGCGAGGTACCGGTTCTACACCTACAAAAGGTCTGAAGGCCAGGAAGTGCCGAGCTAACACGCCTTGCAGGACATTGCGAAGTTGAAGGACATTTGGAGCACATGCTCAGAGACTTTTTCGTACCTGGCATTGGCCATGAAACCATACTTCGCAGACTTTTGACTATAGAGACCCCAACATTGAGTAAGGCCATAGCAATAGCCCAGGCATTCATTGCCACCAGTGACAATACGAAACAAATCTCTCAGGACACAAGTACTGCTACAAGTACTGTGAACAAAGTGATGTTGTTTTCGAATCATAACGAACAGGGCAGGTCACACATACCTGCAGCTACACGTCCGCAGATGTCTCAGGGTCCACCATCAAGGGTGATGAATGCAAGGCCATTAACGCCTTGTTGGTGCTGTTGGGGCGATCATCGTTTCAATTCATGCCGATTCAAAGAGTACATTTGCAAGGGCTGTGGAACAATGGGACACACCCAACGAGTGTGCAGGTGAGCTGCAAAGCCTGCTAAACCTGCAAACCACCATGTTGCAGAGGAGGACAGATCCACGGAGGATCACAATGAACCAGAGCTTCTGATAGAGGAGGCAGAGGTACATGGGGTGCACACATTCACCACGAATTGTCCCCCAATAATACTGAATGTTGAACTAAATGGATTCCCGGTGTCAATAGAGCTGGACATGAGCGTGAGCCAGTCCATCATGGGCAAAAAGACTTTCAAAAGGTTGTGGTGCAACAAGGCCTCAAGGCCAGTCTTAACTCCAGTTCACACCAAACTAAGAACTTACATGAAATAACTGATTCCTGTAATTGGCAGTGCTACCGTAAAGGTCTCCTACGATGGAGCGGTGCACAAGCTACCACTCTGGGTGGTACCGGGCGATGGTCCCACGCTGCTCGGCAGGAGCTGGCTGGGAAAGATACGTTGGAACTGGGACGATGTCCGAGCGCTATCGCCCGCTGACGACATTTCGTGTGCCCAGGTCTTAAACAAATTTCCTTCGCTGTTCGAACCAGGCATTGGGAAATTTCAAGGAACAAAAGTGCAGATCCACCTAATTCCGGGGGCGCGACCCATCTCTCACAAGGCGAGAGCAGTACCATACATGATGAGAGAAAGGATAGAGATCGAGCTAGACCGGCTGCAAAGAGAGGGCATCATTTCACCGATCGAGTTCAGCGAGTGGGCCAGTCCTATTGTTCCAGTCCTCAAGGGAGATGGCACCATCAGAATCTGTGGCGATTACAAAGTAACTACCAATCGTTTCTCCCTGCAGGACTAATACCCACGACCAAAGGCCGACGACCTCTTTGCAACGCTGGCGGGAGGAAAAACGTTCACGAAGCTGGATCTGACTTCAGCCTACATGACGCAGGAACTGGAGGAATCATCGAAGGCCCTCACCTGCATCAACACGCACAAAGGTACTTTTGTTTATAACTGATGCCTGCTTGGAATTCGATCAGCTGCGGTGATATTCCAGAGAAACATGGAAAGCTTACTGAAGTCAGTCCCCCACACCATAGTCTTCCAGGACGACATCTTGGTCACAGATCAGAACACAGTCGAGCATCTGCAGAACCTGGAGGAGGTTCTTAGTCAACTCAACCGCGTGGGGCTTAGGTTAAAACACTCAAAGTACGTTTTCCTGGCGCCTGAAGTGGAGTTCCTGGGAAGGAGGATTGCGGCCGATGGCATCAGGCCCAACGCGAAGACAGAGGCAATCGGGAACGCACCGAGGCCACAGAACAAGACGGAGCTGCGGTCGTTTCTGGGACTCCTGAACTACTTTGGTAACTTCTTACTGGGTCTCAGCACAGTTAGAACCACTGCATGTCTTACTATGGAAAGGGGATGAATGGGTTTGGGGCAAAAACCAAGGAAATGCCTTTGTAAAAGCGAGAAAATTGTAATGCTCAAACAAACTGCTTGTGTTGTATGATCCATGTAAGTGTTTGGTACTAGTATGTGATGCGTCGTCATATGGTGTCGGGTATTGCAGCAAGTTAATGATTTCGGGAAACTGCAACCGGTTGCTTATGCATCCAGGAGTCTGTCTAAGGCTGAGAGAGCCTACAGCATGATTGAGAAAGAAGCGTTAGCATGTGTCTATGAGGTAAAGAAAATGCATCTATACCTGTTTGGGCTAAAATTCGAATTGGAAACTGACCATAAGCCACTTATATCCCTGATTTCCGAGAGTAAAGGGATCAATACCAATGCATCGGCCCGCATCCAGAGATGGGTGCTCACGTTATCCGCATACAACTACGCCATCCGCCACAGGCCAGGCACAGAAAACTGCGCCGATGCTCACAGTAGGCTGCCATTGCCCACCACGGGGGAGGAAATGGTGCAGCCCGCAGATCTAGCCATGGTTATCAAAGCATTTGAGAGTGAGCAATCACCCGTTACTGCCCGGCAGATCAAAACGTGGACAAGCCAGGACCCCTTATTATCTTTAGTCAAAAGCTGTGTGCTTCACGGGAGCTGGTCCAGTGTCCCAGTGGAAATGCAAGAAGAGATAAAGCCGTTCCAGCGGCGCAAAGATGAAATGTCTATACAGGCAGACTGCCTTCTGTGGGGCAATCGTGTAGCGGTTCCCAAGAAGGGCAGAGACACCTTCAACAATGACCTCCACAGTATCCACCCAGGCATCGTAATGATGAAAGCGATAGAAGATCCCACGTGTGGTGGCCTGGTATCGACGCGGACTTAGAGTCCTGTGTTCACAGATGTAATACATGCTCGCAGTTAAGCAATGTACGCAGGAAGGTGCTGTCAATTTATGGTCTTGGCCCTCCCAACCGTCGACTAAGCAGGGCCATTCTTGGGTAAAATGTTCCTTGTGGATGTAAATGCGTACTCCAAGTGGATTGAATGTGAGATAATGTCGGCTAGCACGCCCGCTGCCACTACTGAAAGCCTGCGGGCCATGTTTGCCACACACGGCCTACCCGATGTCCTGGTGAGTGACCTCGGGCCATGTTTTACCAGTGCTGAGCTCAAAGAATTCATGACCCGTAATGGGATCAAACATGTCACATATGCTCTGTTTAAACCAGCGTCCAATGGTCAGGCAGAGAGAGCAGTGCAAACCATCAAGCAAGGCTTGAAGAGGGTAACTGAAGGCTCACTGCAGACTCGCCTATCCCGAGTCCTGCTTAGCTGCCGCACGAGACCCCACTCACTCACTGGGATCCCACCTGCTGAATTGCTCATGAAAAGAGCACTTAAGACAAGGCTCTCGTTAGTTCACCCTGATCTACATGAACAGGTAGAGAGCAGGCGGCTTCAACAAAGTGCATACCATGATAGCGCAAATGTGTCACACGAGATTGAAATCAATGTTCCTGTATTTGTATTAGATTATGGACAAGGTCCCAAGTGGCTTCCCGGCACTGTCGTGGCCAAAGAGGGGAGCAGGGTGTTTCGGGTCAAACTTTCAAATGGACTCATTCACCGGAAACACTTGGAGCAAATCAAACTCAGACTCACGGACTATCCACCTTGGACCCTACCTTTTTTGATCCCCCAACATACACTCCAGTGGCAATCGGCACCACAGTTGACCACGAAGCAGAACCCATCATTCACAGCAGCCCAGCAGGGCCCAACATACCAGGCAGCCCAGCAAGGCCAGCTGCACAGCAGCCCAACGAGGGCCCAACAAATGATTCAACAATACCAGCTTTCACACCGAGACGATCAACTAGGGCAAGAAGGGCCCCAGATCGACTCACATTGTAAATAGTTACACTATTGATTTTGGGTGGGGCGGGGGGGAATGTTGTTATATATGTAAACTTGTAGTTACTCTGTGCAGCCACCAGAGGGCTCATCCTTTGGAGTCCCAAGGGATCCCATAATCCCTTGGGAGCACAGGTATTTAAGGAGGCTTCACAGGTTGGAGAGGCACTCTGGAGACCTGCAATAAAAGACTAAGGTCACACTTTGCTTTGAGCTCAGAGTGTTCAGTCTGACTCTTTCTCCATACACAACATAAATATTGGCTGGAGACTCGCTATGGCCCAATTTGTGCGACCGAGAGAGACCAATTTCACCCTTTTCACCTCAGCGAGGCTGCATTTCGAAATCAGACGTTTTTCATTGTAACATAATGGCCTGGAAATCGCAGCCTCCCCTGGGTCCGTACGAAGTTTCTACAGATCCGGGAAGACATCAGAAAAGCTGGTTTTCAGCACACAATGCGCTGAAAAACGGCTTTTCCGATCTGTCAAGCTGGAGTTCGACAGATCCTCCGCATATCTGGTGCGAGGACATTTGCAAGGGCAAGATTGCAGGATTTACCCATATCTTAGCAAGCAAATGTCCTCAAAACTCTTGCTCTTGCTAAAAGCAGGTGCAAAGCCTACTTTTAGAGGCGTAAGAGTTTAAAAACATACATGAACATAATTAAATTAAATAAACACCTTTTATTGTTAAAAACTGCCCACTGAGGTAAGTTTATTTTTAACACGAATTACAAAACTTTTTTAAAAATCGGAAAAATATTGTTTTTTTCTAAGGCATTTATTAACTTTAATTTCAATGAATTTTAATTAAGTAAGGTCTGTTTTTTATTTTTTATTAGTGTGTGTTTGTTTTTTTTTCCCCATTAGTAGCAATGAGAACTGGTAGATACAGAGTTCCATTGCTATTAATGGGCAAGCTGTAGCATACTGTACCTGATTGGTTGAGCAGTCACACGTGACTGCACCTTCTGCGTGGGAACCTGGAGGACGGGAGCGCCCTCCGCAGCGCGGGAAGAGAGGGCCTCCCCACCGGAATCCAGGGCGCCTCTGAGACCACCAGGTAAATTCGTAAAAATTCTCCGGTTGGAGGCAATTGCCCATGGGAAGCCTCTGACGGGAATTATCACTGGCTGTCTTGTGGCCAACAGGGTCCAACATCATCATCATCATATCATCATAGGCAGTCCCTCGAAATCGAGGAAGACTTGCTTCCATTCTAAAAACGAGTCCTTAGGTGGCTGAACAATCCAATACGTGAACCACAGTCCCTGTCACAGTGGGACAGATAGTCATTGAGGGAAGGGATGGGTGGGACAGGTTTGCCGCACGCTCCTTCCGCTGCCTGCGCTTGTTTTCTGCATGCTCTCGGCGATGAGACTCGAGGTGCTCAGCGCCCTCCCGGATGCACTTCCTCCACTTAGGGCAGTCTTTGGCCAGGGACTCCCAAGTGTCAGTGGGGATGTTGCACTTTATCAGGGAGGCTTTGAGGGTGTCCTTGTAACGTTTCCTCTGCCCACCTTTGGCTCGTTTGCCATGAAGGAGTTCCGAGTAGAGCGCTTGCTTTGGGAGTCTCATGTCTCGCATGCAAACAACGTGGCCTACCCAGCGGAACTGATCAAGTGTGGTCAGTGCTTCGATGCAGGGGATGTTGGCCTGATCGAGGACGCGAATGTTAGTGCGTCTGGCCTCCCAGGGGATTTGTATTTTTTTTAATTTCAAAATATACTTTATTCATAAAAAAATCTGTACAGTACATTCAAAGGCATTTCAATACATTTAGCTGCGGTCAGCAATCCCATACACTATTATTTGGGTGCTGACGGCAGTTCCGTTCGTTACATTTCCTTGTTTTCCAGTTCAAGTGCAATTCAGTCCAATACGGGATACATTGTAGTACATTCAAACAAGTTACATTACATGTGTCACTATACAGTACACGGAATGGGTGACGGTACATTTACATTTTTTCTTTTCAACATGCATTTCGCAACAGACCTTGCATTGTACATGGCACTACATAGGTGTTTACAGATCATTGTGCTCCATGTACACAAAAAATAAATTACAAATACAGCCCGAGGGGAGTTTTATACTGATACCAGCCCCTGGGTTTACTGCGGCGGAAGGGCTTTAAACTGTGGCTCTTCCCACCGTGCCTTTGCGGCGACTGCATCAATTTTTAGTGCGTCCCTCAGCACGTAGTCCTGGATCTTGGATTGCGCCAGTCTGCAACAGGCAGACGTGGACATCTCCTTGCTCTGGAAGACCAGCAAGTTTCGGCAAGACCAAAGTGCGTCTTTCACCGAGTTGATGGCCCTCCAGCAGCAGGTGATGTCTGTCTCGGTGTGTGTCCCTGGGAACAGCCCGTAGAACACAGAGTCCTGTGTTACGGAGCTGCTCGGGATGAAGCTCGACAGCAACCACTGCATCTCTTTCCAAACCTGCCTTGCGAAGGTGCAACCCTGAAGGAGGTGGGTAACAGTCTCGTCCGCCCCGCAGCCGACTCGGGGGCACCCTGCTGTGTTGATGAGATGTCGGCTGTGCATGAACGCTCTGACGGGTAGGGCCCTCCTCACCGCCAACCAAGCTACGTCTTGGTGCTTGTGTGAAAGCTCTGGCGATGAGACGTTCTGCCAAACAAGTTCGACAGTCTGCTCGGGGAACCACCCGACAGGGTCCACCCTCTCCTTCTTTCGTAGGGTGTCCAGGACCTTAGGTGCTGACCACTGTTTTATGGCCTTGTGGTCAAAGGGGTTTTTTGTGAAAAACTTTTCCACGAAGGACAGGTGGACAGGCAACTGGTGGGGGCGTTTCGCGGCAGCGTGGCCAGACCCATCCTTCTCAACACCGGGGACAGGTAGAACCTCAGCACGTAGTGACACTTAGTGTTTGCGTACCGGGAGTTGGTGCACAGCTTGATGCAACCACACACAAAGGTGGCCATCAGGATGAGGGCCACGTTCGGAACATCCTTTCCTCCACTGTCCAGAGATTTGTACATCGTGTCTCTGCGGACACGGTCCATTTTGGACCTCCAGACAAAGTGGAAGACGGCCCGGGTGACTGCCGCGGCACAGGAGCGAGGGATGGGCCAGACCTGTGCCACGTGCAGCCACCCCGAGAGCACCTCACTCCTGATGACCAGGTTCTTTCCTGCCATGGAGAGGGAGCGCAGCTTCCACCATCCCAGTTTTTGTTTGACCTTGGCGATCCCAGTTTTTGGCGCACGCCCCATCCGCTCCGAACCATATTCCCAACACCTTCAGGAAATCTGGCTTGATGGTGAAGGGAATGGAGGCTCGGTCAGTCCAGTTGCCAAAGAGCATGGCCTCGCTCTTGCTGCGATTGACTTTTGCTCCCGAGGCCAGTTCAACGGCGACGTCGTCCATGTACAGGGAGGCCTTGACCTGAGCACCTCCGCTGCCTGGGATCGTCACCCCTCTAATGCTCGCATCCTTCCTGATGGACTCGGCAAAGGGCTCAATACAACACACAAACAAGACAGCCGAGAGAGGACAGCCTTGCCTGACTCTCGATCTAATTGGAAAGCTTTGAGTTTCCCACCCGTTGATTAGGACTGCACTACTGATGTCTGTGTAGAGCAGTTTGACCCAATTGCGGATACCCTCCCCAAACCCCATTTTGGAGAGCACGTCCATCAGGTACGTGTGCGATATCCTGTCAAAGGCCTTCTCCTGGTCTAAGCTGATTAAGCAGGTGTCCACCCTCCTGTCCCGCACATAGGCGATCGTATCCCTGAGTAGCGCGAGGCTATCAGAGATCTTCCTGCCGGGGACAGCGCAGGTCTGGTCCGGGTGAATCACCAGCTCAAGAGCAGACTTGACCCTGTTGGCAATGACCTTTGACAGGATCTTGTAGTCCACATTGAGCAGCGAAATGGGCCGCCAGTTTTTGATTTCCTCCCTCTCTCCCTTCTGCTTGTAGATGAGGGTGATGATGCCTTTCCTCATCGATTCTGACATGCTGCCGGCCAGAAGCATACCCTCGTACACTTCCAGCAGGTCTGGGCCTATCCAGTCCCACAGAGCCGAGTACAACTCGACCGGTAAGCCGTCGCTTCCGGGAGTTTTATTCATCTCGAAGGACCGGACGGCCTTTGTCAGCTCGTCCAGAGTTAGCGGGTGGTCCAGACTCTCCCGCTTGCTGTCGTCTAAGACCTCCGAAATAGATGACAGGAAAGACTGGGAGGCCGCGCGGACTGTGGGCTTGACGTCGTACAGCCCGGCATAGAAGGATTTGCTGATCCTCTGCATGTCGGGCTGCGAAGACGTCACAGAACCGTCTTCTTCCTTTAGGCTGCTGATCACAGAGCTCCCCGTGTAACTTTTGGAAGAAGAAACGCGAACACGTCTCGTCCTGCTCGACGGAGCGGACTCTGGAGCAGAAGATGATCTTGGAGGACTCTGAGGCAAAGAGCGAGGCTTGCTGGCCCTTCACCTCTTCGAGTTTCTCCGCGACATCGACCCCCATCGACTGCAGCAGGAGCAGGTTTTGCATATTCGTCTGGAGTTGGGACAATTCCCTCTGTCTCCTCTTGCCTGCTGAACACCTTTGAGGATGAAGAACCTCTTGATGTTCGTCTTGACTGTTTCCCACCACTGCATCGGGGAATCGCAGAGGGGTTTTACGGTTCTCCAACCTTTGTAATCCCTCTTGAGTTCGTCCACATTTTCCGGAGTTAACAGTTACACGTTCAGCTTCCATAATCCCTCTGCCAACTTTCTGGTTTTCCTGTGGGCGACAGTCGGCCAGTAGGAGGCAGTGGTCAGAGAAGAACACCGGCGTGACGTCGGTGGATCTGACCTTGAGCGTGTGGGACACAAACAGCAAGTCTATTCTGGGACGGACGGACCCGTCTGGTCTCGACCAGGTGTATCTGCGCGGTGCTCCGTCTGCAGGGTTGCTGAAGACGTCGCACAGCTTGGCGTCTTTTACCGCGTCCATCAGGAGTTTGGACGTGGCGTCCAGTTTGCCGTCGGCTCTGCTGGATCGTCCAGCCGCATCGATGATGCAGTTGAAGTCACCGCCCAGAATGACCGGCCTGGGCGTTGCCAGTAGCAGTGGGAGCTGCTGGAAGAGGGCCAGCCTTTCGTTCTTGAGAACTGGGGCGTAAACATTAATTAACCTGAGAGGGGAGTTTTTGTACATTACGTCTGCTACAAGGAGGCGGCCGCCCACCACCTCCTTAACTTCGGTGATGGTGAAGTGGCCTCCCCACAGCAGAATGCCCAGGCCGGAAGCCCGGCTGTCGTTGCCTCCTGACCATATTGATGGTCCATGGGCCCACCATCATGACCACTGCCGGTAACTGCTGGAGTGTGGCAGACCGCACTCCTGCAAGAACAGCAGGTCCGCTTTGACCTTGGCGAGGTACCCCAAAGTGGAAACACATCGCGTAGTAGATTTTACACTACGCACGTTAATACTAGCAATTTTTAAATCCATTTTAAGGCTATTTTTTTACAGTTTCAAACATTACGCTTCACATAAATTGTCCTTTAAGTGCTCAATGGCCATTTCTAGCATGCATAGGTTATTACTATCATGGTCTACTCCACCTGGACTGGCGTGGTCGTTGTCCTCTGCTGTGGGGGTGTTTCGACCAGGGGACTGCTGCAGTTCTGTGATTCAGTCCGATATGTCCTCTGCACAGTCCTCGCCTGGTGTTGGTGGTTCCCTCTTTTCCTCAGTCGTGGCGGTTTCGAGCTGGTGTGCTGCGATCGCTGCATCGCTCCCGGTATTCCGGAGGTGGGGTGTGCTGGGCACTTCGCTGCTCCCGTTATCCCGGAGCTGGTCTGCGTTAGTCGCTGGTTCGCTCTCGGTGTTCCGGTGCTCGTGTGCACTGGGTGCTTCGCTGCTCGCGGGTTCCTGGAGCAGGGCTGTGCTGGTCGCTTCACTGATCCCGGTCGCCTGTGGCTGTGGGATGGCGTATTGCCTCTTGTTTTGGTGTCGGTGGTGAGAGGCTTTTTCTCGCCTTTCCTCATCAGACGAGCTGCCGCCGCCGCTGTCTGTCGAGGTTGCTAGCCGCCTCTTCCCTGTCGTTTCCGCAGGGGCCCTTGCTCGCCTGTTCTGCTTACGCTTGCAGGCCTTTTTCTTGATGGTCTCCCATCCCGCTTCATCGTCTGCTGTCTCCTCGTTGCTGGACTCGGTGCGCTGGGGGAGAGCTTCGCTGCTGGCTGCTGGTGTCTCGCAGCTCGCCGTGGCAGGGTTCTCTTCCTCGCCGACTTGTTCCGAGTCCACGGGGGCATTGGTCGGGGGGAGGGTGTGGCTCCCCTCTGGAGCGTTGTGTTCCTCAGCTTCCTCCTCCTCTGGTGCAATGTTCTTTGCTGCCTGCGCATAGCTGAAGTTGCGTTTGGGGCAGTTTTTGTAAAGGTGCCCAGCCAGACCACAGAGGTTGCAGCACTTGGTCTCCTTACAGTCCTTTGTCTGGTGGCCTTCGTTCTTGCAGTTTCGGCAGGTGAGAGTTTTGCAGCTTGCCGCCACATGGCCTGCCTTCCCGCAGGTGCGGCACACGTTGGGTTGGCCAGCGTACACCACGTAGCCCCGACTTCCTCCGATGGCAAAGCTGGAGGGGGGGGGGTGCAGGATGGTTCCGCTGGCATCCACCTTCATGGTGACCTGGATCTGGCGCTTGCTGGTCCATATCCCGTGCAAGTCTTTCACGTCGCTGCTGTTTCCTGCCCCATCGACGTACCTGGCGAGGAAAGTCAGCACATCAATGACCGGGATGTGGGGGTTGTACATCTGCACTTTGATAGTGCGTCTTCTCTGCGACGGGAGGGTGAACAGTGGCTCCCAAGTTAGCACTGAGCGCAGCGGTTCACTCGCCTCCTTCAAACCCTTCAGGAACTTCAGGCAGAGGGCGATGGTTCTGAAGGTCACGTCGAAGTAACCTCTCTTCGGGAGGTCCTGCAAGGCGAAGATGTCGGCGACTTTCATGCCGCATGTTCCCAGCAGGATCTTCTTCACGAACAGGTCCCGGTTGATCGTTGTCTGGCCTTCCACTTTCTTCACCGTCACTCGGATGGTGTTTCGGACACCCTGGTTCGCCGCTCAGTTGGCCGCCATCCGGGTTGCAGATTCCTCCTTTCGATGTCCCAGGGGATTTGTAGGATCTTGCAGAGACATCGTTGGTGGTATTTCTCCAGCGACTTGAGGTGTCTACTGTACATGGTCCATGTCTCTGAGCCATACAGGAGGGCGGGTATCACTACAGCCCTGTAGACCATGAGCTTGGTGACAGATTTGAGGGCCTGATCTTCAAACACTTTTCCTGATAAGTGCCGGATACACAGAGGTTCAGCCTGTTCAGCAGGGGGCTCTGTCCTGGGAGACCTTACCTGAGCAAGCTGACAACCAATGCTCCCTGTAAGCTGCGTGGCCTTGCAACACTCCAGGGGTCACGCATGTAACATATTTGCTTCATGGGTTCTTTGCTTAAGAATCCATAGCAACACATTGCTATTAAGAACTAGTTGATTTATTAACAAAAGGTTAAACAATCACACTACACATTACCAGTTCATCCACCAGGCTCACAACCACCTGCCTCATCATCGATCCCCCAAATCCAACTGGCTGGGGTTTTATTGAGTCTTGTGGAACATCACGTGACTGGCTAAGCCACTCCCAACTCAAGAAGCTCAACAATTATTTTAGATAGAACTGTTAAATCAAGTGCCCCCTTTTGGTAAGGGTACTAGAACCCACACATTTCCAAATTAACTGGGGAACTTTGCCAAATGCAACAGCTCTACCAACCTGTGAGCATACTCACAGGTGCCTACATTATAATGCGCAGCCGGCCTTTAAATAGAAAAACTATGCGTCCACGGACTTTTCAATGGTCATCGCAGGCCGAAAACAAATTACATGGAACATTGCTAGTAACTAAGGTGGTGAGGTGGGGAGAAGAAGATGGACGTGGGGGTTATACAGGGTATTGGTGAGGCCACACCTGGAATACTGCATACAGTTTGGTTTCCACATTCAAGAAAGGATATACTTGCTTTGGAGGCAGTTCAGAGCAGGTTCACTAGGTTGATTCCGGAAATGAGGGGGTTGACTTATGAGGAAAGGTTGAGTAGGTTGGGCCTCTACTCATTGGAATTCAGAAGAATGAGAGGTGATCTTATCGAAATGTATAAGATTATGAGGGGGCTTGACAAGGTGGATGCAGAGAGGATGTTTCCACTGATGGAGGAGATGAGAACTAAAGGGCATGATCTTAGAATAAGGGGCCACCCATTTAAAACTGAGATGAGGAGAAATATCTTCTGTTATAAATCTGTGGTATTCGCTGCCTCAGAGAGCTGTGGATGCTGGGACATTGAATAAATTTAAGACAGAAATAGACAGTTTCTTAACCGATAAGGGAGTAAAGGGTTATGGGGAGTGGGCAGGGAAGTGGAGCTGAGTCCATGATCAGATCAGCCATGATCGTATTAAATGGCGGAGCAGGCTCGAGGGGCCGTATGGCCTACTCCTGCTCCTATTTCTTATGTTCTTACCCTTTGCTGCATAGACTATTGGCACATAAGTTTGCTTATGTGACCTTTAGCCCATTCAGTTCCTAATTTTCGGCATTACTGGGGAAGTACCAAGTGGAGATTTGCTTTGTTTTTCCACAGTGAGGGAGGGAGCAATCATTGACCGAGCCACAGCAGCCAGTTTCAGAGCAGCGCGAGGAATAAGTGTTCATTCCAACGTAGTAAAGAGGGTGAAGAGTACGTAGGGTGGAATACTTGGTGCCTGGGAAGGAGAAGATTGTGAGTCTAGTCTGGTACACTCATAATAAAGAATGAAACTGAGTACTGTGTACAATCAACAAGTGTGACCTTAGCTCCTTTAATAAGACTCCAGGGTGCAGGTATCTCGTGGGTGGCCTGCTTATATACTGTGCTCCCAAGGGATGCCAGGATCCTTTGGGACTCCAACAGGTGGGCCCTCTGGTGGTCAGATGTCATGCAGGTTACACAGGGTTAAATTCATTACATCACTCCCCCGTGAAGTCAACAGTACACTGTTGACTTACGGCCCCTCGAGCCTGCTCCGCCATTCAATAACTTTACGCTCCCTTGTCGATCGTCTCAGTACAAATGCGGGTATGGGTGGGTTGGTCAGTTCTTCACTGGGTTGTTAGGCAGCCGGCCTTGCCGGGCTGCTGGGGATGATGAGTTCGGTTTCGTGGTCAACTATGATGTCAGTTGCCACATCTGTGAACACAGGACTCTAAGTCTGCATCGATACCGGGCCACCACACATGGGATCTGGTTAACGCTTTCATCATTACGATACCTGGATGGATACTGTGGAGGTCATTGATGAAGGTGTCTCTGCCCTTCTTGGGGACCACTACTCAATTGCCCCACAGAGGGCAGTCTGCCTGTAGAGACATTTCATCTTTGTGCCGCTGGAACGGCTTTATCTCTTCCTGCATTTCCACTGGGACACTGGGCTAGCTCCCGTGAAGCACACAGCTTTTGACGAGAGATAATAAGGGGTCCTGGCTTGTCCAGGTTTTGATCTGCCGGGCAGTGATGGGTGATTGCTCACTCTCAAAGGCTAGATCTGCGGGCTGCACCATTTCCACCCCCGTGGTGGGCAATGGCAGCCTACTGAGAGCATCAGTGCAGTTTTCTGTGGCGGATGGCGTAGTTGTATGCGAACAATGTGAGCGCCCATCTCTGGATGTGGGCCAATGCGTTGGTATTTATTACTTTACTGTCGGAGAACAGGGATATGTGGCTTATGGTCAGTTTCCAATTCGAATTTTAGCCCAAACAGGTATTGATACATTTTCTTTACCCCATAGACACACGCTAACGCTTCTTTCTCAATCATGCTGTAGGCTCTCTCAGCCTTAGACAGACTCTTGGATCTATAAGCAACCGGTTGCAGTTTCTCGAAATCATTAGCTTGTTGCAATACACACCCAACACCATATGACGACGCATCACATGCTAGTACCAAACGCTTACATGGATCATACAACACAAGCAATTTGTTTGAGCGTAACAATTTTCTCGCTTTAACAAAGGCATTTTCTTGTCTTTTGCCCCAAATCCATTCATCCCCTTTTCATAGTAAGAAATCAGTGGTTCTAACAGTGTGCTGAGACCCGGTAAGAAGTTAACAAAATAATTCAGGAGTCCCAGAAATGACCGCAGCTCCATCACGTTCTGTGACCTCGGTGCGTTCTCGATTGCCTCCGTCTTCGCGTTGGTGGACCTGATGTCGTCCGCCGCAATCCTCCTTCCCAGGAACTCCACTTCAGGCGCCAGGAAAATGCACTTTGAGCATTTTAACCTGAGCCCCACGCGGTTGAGTCGACTAAGAACCTCCTCCAGGTTCTGCAGCTGCTCGACTGTGTTCCGACCTGTGACCAAGATGTCGTCCTGGAAGACCACGGTGTGCGGAACCGAATTCAGTAAACTTTCCATGTTTCTCTGGAATATCGCCGCGGCTGATCGGATTCCAAACGGGCATCTGTTATAAACAAAAAGACCTTTGTGCGTGTTGATGCAGGTGAGGGCCTTCGATGATTCCTCCAGTTCCTGTGTCATGTAGGCTGAAGTCAGATCCAGCTTCGTGAATGTCTTTCCTCCCGCCAGCGTTGCAAAGAGGTCATCGGCCTTTGGTAGTTGGTCTTGCAGGGAGAAACGATTGATAGTTACTTTGTAATCGCCACAGATTCTGATGGTGCCATCTCCCTTGAGGACTGGGACGATAGGACTGGCCCACTCGTTGAACTCGATCAGGGAAATTATGACCTCTCTTTGCAGCCAGTCTAGCTTGATCTCTACCCTTTCTCTCATCATGTACGGTACTGCTCTCGCCTTGTGATGGATGGGTCGCGCCCCCGGAATTAGGTGGTTCTGTACTTTTGCTCCTTGGAATTTCCCGATGCCTGGTTTGAACAGCGAAGGAAATTTGTTTTAAGACCTGGGCACACGAAGTGTCGTCAGCGGGCAATAGCGCTCGGACATTGCCCCAGTTCCAGCGTATCTTTCCCAGCCAGCTCCTGCCGAGCAGCATGGGACCATCGCCCGGTACCACCCAGAGTGGTAGCTTGTGCATCGCTCCATCGTAGGAGACCTTTAAGGTAGCACTGCCGATTACAGGAATTAGTTCTTTCGTGTAAGTTCTTAGTTTTGTGCGAACTGGAGTTAATACTGGCCTTGAGGCCTTGTTGCACCACAACCTTTCAAAATTCTTTTTGCCCATGATAGACTGGCTCGCGCCAGTGTCCAGCTCCATTGACACCAGAAGTCCATTTAGTTCAACCTTCAGCATTATCGGGGACAATGCGTGGTGAATGTGTGCACCCCATGTACCTCTGCCTCCTCTATCAGAAGCTCTGGTTCATTGTGATCCTCCGTGGATCTGTCCTCCTCTGCAACAAGATGGTTTGCAGGTTTAACAGGATTTGCAGCTTGCCTGCACACTCATTGGAGGTGTCCCATTGTTCCACAGCCCTTGCAAATGGACTCTTTGAATCGGCATGAATGGAAACGATGATCACCCCCGCAGCGCCAACAAGGTGTTATTGGCCTTGCATTCATCACCTTTGATGGTGGACTCTGAGACATCTGTGGACATGCAGCTGCAGGTATGTGTGACCTGCCCTGTACGTTACGATTCATAAACAACATCACTTTGTTCACTGTAATTGTAGCAGCACTTATGTGCTGAGAGATTTGCTTCATATTGTCACTGGTGGCAATGAACGCCTGGGCTATCACTATGGCCTTACGCAAGGTTGGCGTCTCTACAGTCAAAAGTTTGCGAAGTATGGTTTCGTGGCCAATGCCAAGTACGAAAAAGTCTCTGAGATGTGCTCCAAATGTCCTTCAAATTCGCAATGTTCTGCAAGGCGTCTTAGCTCGGCGACATAACTCGCCACTTCCTGGTCTTCAGACCTTTTTCAGGTGTAGAACCAATACCTCGCCAGCAGAACGCTTTCCTTCGGGTTCAAATGCTCTCAGACTAGTGTGCACAAATCATCGTATGATTTCTCCGTGTTTCGCTGGAGTGAGCAGATTCTTCATGAGGCCATACGTTGGTGCCCCACAGACGGTGAGGAGGATCGCCTTTCGTTTGACAGCGCTCTCTTCCCCATCTAGCTCGTTGGCCACGAAGAATTGGTCGAGTCGCTCCACAAAAGTTTCCAAATCATCTCCCTCCGAGAATTTCTCCAGGATGACTACTGTTCCCTGTATCTTTGGGTTCGCTATCTGTATCTCGTCGCCAGTTGTTGTGTATAGAGAACGAGTCAGACTGAACACTGTGAGCTCAAAGTAAAGTGTGACCGTAGTCTTTTATTGCAGGTCTCCAGATGCCTCTCCTACCTGTGAGGCCTCCTTAAATACCTGTGCTCCCAAGGGATTATGGTATCCCTTGGGACTCCAGGGGGTGAGCCCTCTGGTGGCTGTACAGAGTAAACACGGGTTTACATATATATCCCCATTCACTTCTGCCTCCTCCATATGAGTCTCCAATTCAGCCTGATCCACAGTGGATCGATCTTCCTCTGCAACGTAGTGATTTCCAGGGTTTTCAAGGTTTGCAGCTCACGTGCACATTCTTTGGAGGTGTCCCATTGTTCTGCAACCATTGCATGCATAGTGCTTAAAGCAGCATTGATGGGGCCGATGATCACCTCCACGGTGCCAACAAGGTGTTAACTGCCTCACATTAACGATTGATGGCGGACTCTGGGTCAATTGAGGTTGGGCCACAGCAGCCGGCGTGTACGTTCTGCCCTGTACATTTCTGCTCGAGACCGACGTTACTTTATGCACAGTACTGGCTGAAACGTCTTTATTCTGCGAAATCTGTTTGGTGGACCTAAATGCCTGGGCTATCGTTGTGGCTTTACTTAGATTCGGAGTTTCTACAGTCAACAGTTTGAGAAGGATCGTCTCATGTCCATTGCCCAGTACAAAAAAGTCTCTGAGCATTTGTTCTAGGAAATCCTCAAACTCACAATGTCCTGCGAGGCGCCTTAGTTCGGCGACGTAGCTCGCCACTTCCTGGCCCTCCGATCGTTGATACGTGTAGAACCAATATCTCGCCATCAAAACATTTTCCTTAGGATTTAGGTGCTCCCGGACCAGCGTACACAGTTCTTCGTAGGATTTCTCTGTCGGTTTTGTCAGGGCCAGGAGATTCTTCATGAGGCCGTAGGTTGTTGCCCCACAGACAGTTAGGAGGATTACCCTTCGTTTGGTGGCGTTCTCGTCCCCTTCCAGCTCGTTGGCCACAAAGTATTGGTCGAGTCTCTTCACAAAGGCCTCCCAATCGTCCCCTTCTGAGAACTTCTCCAGGATGCCGACTCTAACAGGTGGTCCCTCTGGTGGTCAGGTGTCATGCAGGTTACACAGGGTTAAATATATTACATAGACGACCAAAGAATTTTACAGCCGATGAAGCACTTTTTTGGCATGTAGTCACTGTTGCAATGTGGGAAACGGGCAGCCCATTTGTGCACAGCAAGCTCACTCAATCAGCAATGTGATCATGACCAGATAATCTGTTTTTAGTGAAGTTGATTGAGGGATAAATATTGACCCCTGGGTCACCAGGTAGAACTCACCCGCTCTTCTTCGAAATAGTGGCCGTGGGATCTTTTGCGTTCCAGCTGAGAGAGCAGACGGCGCCTCGGTTTAACGTCTCACTCAAAAGACGGCACCTCCGACAGTGCAGCACTCCCTCAGCACTGACTGAGAGCGTCATCCTGGATCCCTGGAGTGGGACTTGAACCCACAACCTGCTGACTCAGTGATGAGAGCGTTATCAACCTTTTGGGGGGGCTGAGCCACAATGATCTATGGAGTCCCCACTCCCCCTCTGTGCACCGGTCCACAGCACACCTGCCCACGTATGCTAATGACATGTAAATGAGAGGGATGGGCAGACTCTGTTGTGTCTCCAGCTGTTTGCACTTTGAACGCTGGGGGTTCCACGTGCTAGACTCCAGTGTCCCAGTCTCAGAGGTCGGTGGAGCGGGGTCTTGAGGCATGGGAAGAAGAACGGTCTATGCACAGTTTTGATCTCCATACCCAGGGAAGGATATACTTGCCTTGGAGACGGTGCAATGAAGGTTCACCAGACTGATTCCTGGGATGTGAGGGTTGTCCTATGAGGAGAGATCGTGCAGAATGAGCCTATACTCTCTGGAGTTTAGAAGAATGAGAGGTGATCTCATTGAAACATACAGGATTCTGAGGGGGATTGACAGGGTAGATGCTGAAAGGTTGTTTCCCCTGGCTGGAGAGTTTAGAACCAGGGGGCACAGTCTCAGGATAAGGGGTCAGCCATTTAGGACTGAGATGAGGAGGAATTTCTTCACTCAGAGGGTGGTGAATCTTTGGAATTCTCGACCCCAGAGGGCTGTGGAGGCTCAGTCGATGAGTATATTCAAGGCTGAGATCGATAGATTTTTGGAGTTTGGGGGAATCAAGGGATATGGGGATTGGGTGGGAAAATGGAGTTGAGGTCAATGATCAGCCATGATCTTATTGAATGGTGAAGCCGGCTCGAGGGGCGATGTGGCCAACTTCTGCTCCTATTTTTTATGTTCGTATGTTCTGTACAAGCTCTCAGTCTGGCTGCTCGTGCTCCCCTCATCGTGCAAACAAAACATTTTCACTGAAATACTTTTCTTTACACGCAGCTCGCCAACTATCTGTTCCCTCCGCAATCAGTGTCCGTGTCCCAGTCCTTCCCCTCTCCCTCTAGACTTGCTCTTAACAGCAACAACAACTTGTATTTATATAGCGCCTTTAACGTAGTGAAACATCCCAAGGCACTTCACAGGAGTGTTTTAAGGCAAAACAAATAAATCTGACATCGAGCCACATAAGAAGAAATTACGCCGGTGACCAAAAGCTTGGTCAAAGACGTCGGTTTTAAGGAACGTCTTGAAGGAGGAAAGAGAGGCGGAGAGGTTTGGGCAGGGAGTTCCAGAGCTTGGGGCCCAGGCAACAGAAGGCACGGCCACCAATGGTTGAGCGATTATAATCAGGGATGCTCAAGAGGGCAGAATTAGAGGAGCGCAGAAGGATAGGTCGGAGTACTTCCTAAATGGCGGGAAGTTAGGAACTGTGAAGGAGCAGAGGGATTTAAGGGCCCAAGTACAGAAACCACGAGAAGCTAGTGGACGTGTACAAAATATATTTCAAAAGGCTAATGGAATGCTGGCCTTTATCACAGGAGGGCTGGATTCATAGACAGTCCCTTGAAACAAGGATGACTTGCTTCCACGCTCCAATCACTGACCTGGCTGGACTACATAGGGGTGGAAGTGATGTCATAGTTGTACAGAGCTCTGGTCAGAACGCATCTGGAGCAACTGTGTTCAGTTCTGGGCCCCGCCCCTAGGGGAGGATGTACTGCGGGCGGGGTGGCATGGAGGTGGGTGCAGCACAGATTCACCAGAATGATACCGGGGCTTAAAGGGTTAAATTATGAGGCCAGGTGGCACAGACTGGGCTTGTATTCCCTCAAGTAGAGAAGATTAAGGGGTGATGTGATTGAGGTGTTCAAGATGATTAAAGGATTCGATAGGGTAGAAACATAGAAACATAGAAAATAGGTGCAGGAGTAGGCCATTCGGCTCTTCGAGCCTGCACCACCATTCAATAAGATCATGGCTGATCATTCACCTCAGTACCCCTTTCCTGCTTTCTCTCCATACCCCTTGATCCCTTTAGCCATAAGGGCCATATCTAACTCCCTCTTGAATATATCTAACGGCATTAACAACTCTCTGAGTGAAGAATTTCTCCTCATCTCGGTGCTCAATGGCTTACCCCTTATCCTTAGACTGTGACCCCTGGTTCTGGACTTCCCCAACATCGGGAATATTCTTCCAGCATCTGATAGAGAGAGAGAAACTATTTCCTCTGGTGGGAGAGTCCAGAACAAGGGGCAGAACCTTACAATTAGAGCCAGGCCGTTCAGGGGTGATGTCAGGAAGCATTTCTTCACACAAAGGGCAGTGAAAATCTGGGACTCTCTCCCCAAAAAAGCTGGAGACTGTGGGGATGGGGAGTCAATTGAAAATTTCAAGACTGAGATTGAATATTATTGTGTAAGGATATTGAGGTATATGGAGCCAAGGCGAGTAGATGGTGTTCGTATACCAATCAGCCACAATCTAATTGAATGGCGGAACAGCCTCGAGGGGCTGAATGGCCTCCAGCTGGTGGAAGGGGTGGTTCCTACCTCTCATCTGTAAATGACTCCAAAGTTGGAAATGCTGCCCCGTGGATCGCACTCTGACCTCAGTGTCAGAAGGTTGAGGGTTCAAGTCCCACTCCGGAGATTTGATTGCAGAAATCTCGGCTGACACTCCCAGTGCAGTGCTGAGGGAGCCTCACACTGTCGGAGGTGCCGTCTTTCGGATGAGACGTTAAACCCAGTCCCTGTCTGCCCTCTCAGGTGGACGTAAAAGATCCCACGACCACTATTTCGAAGAAGAGCAGGGGAGTTATCCCCTAGGGCCCAATATTTATCCCTCAATCAACCTCATTAAAAGCAGATGGTCTGGTCACTATCACTTCGCAGTTTGTGGGAGCTTGCTGTGCACAAATTGGCTGCAGTGTTTCCTACAGTGCAACAGTGACTACACTTCAAAAAGTGCTTCATTGGCTGTAAAGCGCTTTGGTACGTCCGGTGGTCATGAAAGGTGCTATATAAATGCAAGTCTTTTTTTTCCAGAGCATGTGGAAATCTCATTCCACCAGAGATATGCCTCAGTGGTGGAGGAGAAGGGTTTGGATGGTGGTGAGGGGTTGCGAGGGGGGGGTGGGTGGGACGCATGGTTGAAAGCCGAGGTCTGGTTACTATTCCGCTGGACACCAACAGAACTGCTTGCAAAGTGCTGGCCAACGCATCCTGCAGCATACACCCCTGACCCCATTAAGACGGTAATGGTCCTGTCAGACCAGGGTGAAGACAGACAGATCTCCTGTTCCTGCTCGATAAACATCTCCACTTTGTTTGTTAACACTGTCACAGTGATTGCTATCAGTCCTGTCAACGCCGCATGATCAGACCGCTTGATTCGAGCCAAAGTGGTTTGTGCGCGGCACAGATCCAGCCCCCCTCTCAAGGTGGGGGGGGGGGGGGGGGGCGCAGTCAACTGCCACGCTCAAGGTCAAAGGCCAACAGGCCAATGAACTGGGAACAATCCCTTAGATAAGGTCAGAGTGCAGAGAGTGGCTGAGGCCACACAACATCTCATTGGAAAAATGTAATATACACACACATATATATATATAAGGTTGGTCCTCCCTTATCCAGAACCCTTGGGACCTGGCCTGTTCTGGATAAGGGATATTTTCCGGACGAGGTGTGGTCACATTAAATTGGATGGCAGAGGTACTGAGCAAGAGGATATCGGGGCTGGCTGGCTTGGGGTTGGGAGTGTGGCAGAGATCGTGGGGTGGGGTGGGAGTGGGGGGGGGGGGTCGGTGGATCGCGGGGTCAGGCCAGCGATTGCGGGAGTCGGCAGCGAGGAGGGACTTCAATTTGTTCATGACGGAGTTCTGTGCATGTGCCACCCGGTGACCGGGAATGGTTCTGGACGAGGGGTGGTTCCAGATAAGGGAGTTCTGGATAAGGGAGGTTCAACCTTTATATATATATAAGCTTATCAAAGAAAAAAAGAAAGATTTGCATTTATATAGCGCCTTTCACGACCACCGAATGTCTCAAATAGCTTTACAGCCAATGAAGTACTTTTGGAGTGTAGTCACTGTTGAAACGCAGCAGCCAATTTGGCCACAGCAAGCTCCCACAAACAGCACTGTGATAAAGATCAGGTAATCTGTTTTTTGTTATGTTGATTGAGGGATAAATATTGGCCCCAGGACACCGGGGATAACTCCCCTGCTCTTCTTCAAAATAATGCCATGGGCCCTTTTACCTCCACCTGAGAGAGCAGACGGGTTAACGTCTCATCCGAAAGACGGTATCTCCGGCAGTGCGGCGCTTCCTCAGTACTGCACTAGAAGTGTCAGCCTAGATTTTTTTTCTGGGAATAAACGACTTGAAGGACTTGCATTTATATGGCACCTTTTATGACCTCAGGATGTCCCAAAGCGTTTTACAGCCAATTAAGTACTTTTCTTTTTAAAAGTGTAGTCACACGCCATATGCGCACAGCAAGATCCCATAATTGGCAATGAGATAACAATCTAGTTTTAGGGGTGTTGGCTAAGGGATAAGTGTTGGCCATTCTTTGTCTGCAATTCTTTTACACATTCCATCCCACTCCAGAGACTTGAGCACATCATCTCGCCTGTCGCGCCCAGTGCAGTACCGAGGGAGCGCTGCACTGTCGGAGGTGCCCAGTTTCGGATGAGACATTAAACCGAGGCCCCGCCTGCTCTCTCAGGTGGATGTTATCGATCCCATGGCCATTATTTTGAAGAAGAGCAGGGGAGGTTCTCCCCAGCCTCCTGGGCCAATATTTATCCCTCAACCAACATCAGTAAAAGAACAGATTATCTGGGTATTTATCTCATTGCTGTTTGTGGGAGCTTGCTGTGCGCATATTGGCTGCCACATTTCCCACATTACAACAGTTGACCACACTCCAAAAGTAATTCATTGGCTGTGAAGAGCTTTGGGACTTCCTGAGGTAATTGAGGGCGCTGTAGAAATGCAAGTTCCCTCTTTCTTTCATCCAAGTTGGGACAAATATTTGTGCGCCATCCAGCCATTAGCACTGGAGAACTGTGCCCATGTCTGGCCTTGAGTTTCAGGATCAAACAGAGCCAGTGACAGAGAGGCTTCCTCTTACATACTGCAACCGTGTACTTCCACCGAATCTCTGAAGGACAGCCAGTCCTGGATCAGTGTGACCTTTGACCTACCAGCCATCCTGACCACCTCTCTGAGGGAGACAGTCAACTAGTGTCAGACTGTGGGCCATGCCAACTAGGAACAGCATTTAAACAGCCTCAATGCACATTTCACAAAGGACATACACCTCCCCTCCTCTCCACCTCTCTCTCGTCTCCTTTAAGACGCACCTTAAAACCTACATCTTTGACCAAGCTTTTGTTCACCTGTCCTAATTATGTAGCTCAGAGTCAAATTGTATCTGATTACACTCTTGTGAAAAGATGTTTTACTGCACAGTTATAAAATATTACAAAGTATTTACAGCAAAGAAACAGGCCATTCGGCCCAACAGGTCCATGCCGTGTTTAGGCTCCACACGAGCCTCCTCCCACCCTCTCCATCTCACCCTATCAGCATATCCTTCTATTCCTTTCTCCTCATGTACTGATCTAGCTTCCCCTTACATCAATACTATTCACTCAACCACTCCTTGTGGTAACGTGTTCCACATTCTCACCACTCTCTGGGTGAAGAAGTTTCTCTTGAATTCCCGGTTGGATTTATTGGTGACTATCTGGCTCTAGTCTCCCCCGCAAATGGAAACATCGTCTCCACGCCCACCCTATCAAAGCCCTTCATCATCTTGGGTCACCTCTCAGTCTTCTTTTTACTAGAGGAAAGAGATCTAGCCTGTTCAAACTTTCCAGATAAGTATATCCTCTTGGTTCTGTTCTTTTACAAAAAAACAGATTATCTGGCCATTATCACATTACTGTTTGTGGGAGCTTACTGTGCACAAATTTGCTGCTGTATTTCCCTCATTCATAGGCAGTCCCTCGGAATCGAGGAAGACTTGCTTCCACTCTGAAGTGAGTTCTCAGGTGATTGAACAGTCCAATACGGGAATTACAGTCTCTGTCACAGGTGGGACAGACAGTGGTTGAAGGAAAGGGTGGGCAGGAAGCCTGATTTGCCGCACGCACCTTCCGTTGCCGGTGCTTGATTTCTGCATGCTCTCGGCGACGAGACTCGAGGTGCTCAGTGCCCTCCCGGATGCACTTCCTCCACTTAGGGCAGTCTTTGGCCAGGGACTCCCAGGTGTTGGTGGGGATGTTGCATTTTATCAAGGAGGCTTTGAGGGTGTCCTTGAAACATTTCCTCTGCCCACCTGGGGATCGCTTGCCGTGTAGGAGTTCCTAGTAGAGTGCTTGCTTTGAGAGTCTCGTGTCTGGCATGTGGACGATGTGGCCCACTCAACAGAGCTGGTCGAGTTTGGTCAGTGCTTCAATGCTGTTCCCACATTACAACAGTGACTATAATTCAAAAAAAGTACTTCATTGACTCTAAAGCACTTTGAGATGTCCGGTGGTCATGAAAGGCGCTATATAAATGCAAGTCTTTCTTTCTTAGTATCACTCTAATCTATATCCTTCTTATAATATGAGACCAGAACTGTTGACAGCACTCCGTGTGGTCCAGCCAAGGTTCAATCCAAGTTCAACATAACCATGTTAAAGGCCCTGTATAAATGCAATTGGTGTTTTGACTTTGACAGCCACCAGAGAGTGGTATCTTTCTTTCCACGGGTTGGAGTTGAAACCCAGGTCCCAGAAGCAGGGGTGCTAAACTACTGTGCCAACCATTCCTAGCTCGCCCACGTCTAAAAAGGTGGAGCTCAAGGAGGTTAAATAAATAAAAGGGGGCAGGAAGAACGTGCGTCTTCTCAAAGCGTCTCTCACCCCCTCAGGACCTCTCACAGTGTCTCACAACCAGCGGAGTGAAGTCACTGTTGTAATGTAGGCAAGTGTAATGTACGCATCTGTGAGTATGCTCACGGGTTGGTAGAACTGTTGAGCTGGGAGCGGCTTAGCCAGTCACATGATGTTCACAAGACTCAATAAAACCCCAGCCAGTTGGATTCGGGGGATCCATGATAAGGCAGGTGGTTGTGAGCCTGGTGGATGAAATGGTAATGTGTAATGTGATTGTTAAACCTTTTGCTAATAAACCAACTAGGTCTTAATAGCAATGTGTTGTTATGAATTCTTAAGCAAAGAGCCCAGGAAGTAAATACATTACAGCAACCTGAGCAACAAACTTGTGCACAGCAAGGATCTCCCCAATCAGTAAATATTACTCTCATTTGCGATCAAAATAGAAAAGAAAATTTGATATTTTAAATTGCCGCAGTTAAACCTCAATATGAGCCGCTCCACCACACCCAGCCGGTTGAGACGGTAAATGGTTTGCCGATCGGAATCAGACAGACTGGAGTGTGAGGTATTTGTTTTGATAAGTAAACTGTTTGTTGGAAACCAGCGCTCCAGATGTGACAGGGGATCATGTTGTGGGTGCGCTTGGCTTGTGTGTAGACAGCTGACTGCCATCAGGAGACTTCGAGCACTCATCAGTTAATGTGCGTCGAAGACAGAGTTGGATTTAAGAACATAAGAATTAGGAGCAGGAGTTGGCCACTCAGCCCCTCGAGCCTGCTCCGCCATTCAATAAGATCGTGGCTGATCTGATCATGGACTCAGCTCCACTTCACCGCCCGCTCCCCATAACCTTTGACTCCACTATCGTTCAAAAATCCGATTATTTGAATGATAAGGGAGTCAAGGGTTATGGGGAGTGGGCAGGGAAGTGGAGTTGAGGCCAAGATCAGATCAGTCCTGATCTTATTGATTGGCGGAGCAGGCTCTAGGAGCCAAATGTCCGACTCCTGCTCCTAATTTTTATGTTCTTGTAATCGGTGTCAATAACGAGACCCGGGACCCGTTCTGACATCCGACCGCCGACCTATGAGTATTGTTCCAGCGCGGAGCTCACCGGAGGAGGAGTGGTGGTGGGGGAGGGGTAATACTGAGGGCTCCGAGACACAGTCTAGTATGAAATTATATCCCGGGGGGGGGGGAGGTGGCATGGACAGTGGAAGGCCAGGAGCGTTTTTGTAAATTTGTCTCAGTGGGTAGCACTCTTGCCTCTGAGTCAGAAGGTTCAAGGCCCACTCCAGGGACTTGAGCACAAAAAGTCAGGCTGACACTCACAGTGCAGTGCCGAGGGTGCGCCGCACTGTCGGAGGGGCCGTCTTTCGGATGAGAAATTAAACCGAGGCCCCGCCTACACTCTTGGGTGGACTCCCGCCCCACACCAACATGGTCGGAACTCCTACATGGCAAGCGAGCACCACGTGGGCAGAGGAAACGTTTCAAGGACACCCTCAAAGCCTCCTTGATAAAAGTGCAACATCCCCAACGACACCTGGGAGTCCCTGGCCAAAGACCGCCCTAAGTGGAGAAAGCGCATCCAGGAGGGCGCTGAGCACCTCGAGTCTCGTCGCCGAGAGCATGCAGAAATCAAGCGCAGGCAGCGGAAGGAGCGTGCGGCAAACCAGTCCCACCCACCGTTTCCTTCAACCACTGTCTGTCCCACCTGTGACAGAGACTGAAATTACTGTATTGGACTGTTCAGTCACCTGTGAACTCACTTTTAGAGTGGAATCAAGTCTTCCTCGATTCCGAGGGACTGCCTATGAAGATGACGATGATGACTCTTAAATGCTCTCTAATGCGGTCTAGGAAGACACTCCATTGTATCAAAGCTGCTACACTTTCTCACGGGAAATTAGGGATGGGCAATAAATGCTGGCCAAGCCAGCGACGCCCACATCCCCAGAGTGAACCGATAAAGATAGTGCAGCATGAGCTGCTCTATAATTAGACTCCTCTGATATGATAAGTAAAGGTTTATTAAATTTCAGGGCTCATAGGTGGAATAATAGAGAGGTTTGATTGATTAAATAGAAAATAATGGTTACCTAGGAATCAGTGACTGGCGAGAAAATAATCACAAAGGCTTTTGTAAAGTTCGTCTTGTGCCCCTTCAGGACCGGGATTTCGGAACCAGCCCGAAAGATGAGCTAAATGTCCCGTCTCTGTGCTGCTGACTGTAACACAAAATAGGCTCGATTTTAACCCCTGCCCATCCGCCAGGAATCTGGGTGGGTGATCAGTGACATCATCATCATAGGCAGTCCCTCGGAATCGAGGAAGACTTGCTTCCATTCTAAAAATGAGTCCTTCGGTGGCTAAACAGTCCAACACGAGAACCACAGTCCCTATCACAGGCGGGACAGATAGTCGTTGAGGGAAGGGGTGGGTGGGACAGGTTTGTCACACGCTCGTTCCGCTGCCTGCACTTGATTTCTGCATGCTTTTGGCGATGAGACTCGAGATGCTCAGCACCCTCCCAGATGCTCTTCCTCCACTTAGGGCGGTCTTTGGCCAGGGACTCCCAGGTGTCAGTGGGGATGTTGCACTTTATCAGGGAGGCTTTGAGCGTGTCCCTGTAACATTTCCGCTGCCCACCTTTGGCTCGTTTGCCATGAAGGAGTTCCGAGTAGAGTGCTTGCTTTGGGAGTCTCGTGTCTGGCATGCGGACAATGTGGCCTGCCCAGCGGAGCTGATCAAGTGTGGTCAGTGCTTCAATGCTGGGGATGTTGGCCTGGTCGAGGACACTAATGTTGGCGCATTTGTCCTCCCAGTGGATTTGTAGGATCTTGCGGAGACATCGTTGGTGGTATTTCTCCAGCGACTTGAGGTGTCTACTATACATGGTCCATGTTTCTGAGCCATACAGGAGGGCGGGTATTACTACAGCCCTGTAGACCATGAGCTTGGTGGCAGTTTTGAGGGCTTGGTCGGGGTGGTGACTCACCCACTCCGATCCTGCGTTTCCGACATTACAATAGTGACTTACGCTACAAAAGCACTTCATTGGCTGTAAAGTGCTTTGAGACGTCCAGTGGTTGTGAAAAGCACGATATAAATGCAAGTCTTTTCTTTCTTTCGTTGGAAGAGTGTAGGAGGCCGAGGACAGAAAGGTCAGAGTGGGAGTGAAGCGGGGAAAGAAAGATTGATTGATTTTTGCATTTATATAGAGCCTTTTACATCCTCAGGACATCCCAAAAACGCTTGACAGCCAATGAAGTACTTTATTTGAAGTGTAGTCACTGTTGTAATGCAGGAAACGCAGCAGCCAATTTTCACACAGCATGCTCCCACAAACAGCGACGTGATAATGACCAGGTCATTTGTTTTTTAGATGTTATTTGAGGGAAAAATATTGGCCCGAGGACACTGGGGATAACTCCCCTGCTCTTTTTCAATTAGAGCCAGGCACTATATAAATACAAGTTCTTTCATTTTCCTTTCATTCTCTTTTTGCAGCCATTGGGAACTTGTAAGACATGTCCGCCCCCTGCCCGCCCCCCCCCCGACTTATTTCACCTCAGACCTTGACAGCCAGCGTTCCATTTGTGGACCAGAGTCAAACCCCAGTCCCAGAGGTGGAAGGCCAGGAGCCCAGAGGCTACCGATGCCGGCACTGAAAGTGAGCGCCTAAGACGATCATGTGACACCTTGTGTTCGGCCATTGTAAAGAGGCATTGAAGAACTGAGATCACAGTCAGCGGAATGCTGTGTGAACTGGCTAGACCTCTGTAATGCATTCTTTTCATCAATTCTTTGTTTAAGAATTCATAGCAACTCATTGCCATTGAGAACTAGTTGGTTTATTAGCAAAAGGTTTAACAATCACACTACACATTTCCGGTTCCACCACCAGGCTCACAACCACCTGCCCCATCGGGAAACCCCCTGTATCCAACTGGCTGGGGTTTTATTGAGTCTTGTGAACATCACGTGACTTGATAAGCCACTCCCAACTTAACAGCTCTACAACTATTTCAATTGTACGTAAATCAAGTGCCCCCTTTTGGCAAGGGCACCAGAACTGACAAATTTCAAATTAACCTTTTACAGCAACTTACATCAAATTAAAATTTGGTTGCCGGGGATGATGATGCTCTCCAGTCCCTCCGGTGCCCACCTCTCGCGGAAGGCCGCGAGCATACCGGTGGACACCGTGTGCTCCATCTCCAGGGACACCTTGGCTCGGATGTAAACGCGGAAGAGAGGCACTGTTGGACTGAACGACCCCCTCGATTGCCCGCTCCTGGACCGGTTGATGGCCCCCTTGGCCGTGCCCAGGAGCAGTCCTACGAGGAGGCCTTCCGACCTGCCCGCTTCCCTCCGCACAGGGTGCCCAAAGATCAGGAGTGTGGGACTGAAGTGCAACCAGAATTTGAGGAGCAGCCCCTTCAAATATTGGAAGAGGGGCTGCAACCTCGCACATTCAATAAAAACGTGGAACACGGACTCCTCCAGACCGCAGAAATTGCAGGCGGCCTGGGAGCCCGTGAACTGACTTAAAAACTTATTGCACAGGACTGCTCCGTGCACCACCCTCCAGGCCAAACCTGTGAGCACACTCACAGGTGCACACATTACAATCTCCGTCAGCTAAGGTACTTCATGTAAGGGAGAGAAACCTTCCATCCTTACCCGGTTCAGCCTATACGTGACTCCAGTCCCACCCCCCCCCCCCCCCCCCCCAATGAGGTTGGCTCCCTTAAACGCCCTCCGAAAGGGCCTAGCAAGCCAATCAGTGGTATCCATAGAACCGTTACAGCACAGAAGGAGTCCATTCGGCCCATCGAGCCCGTGCCGGCTCTCTTGGCACGAACTCTTCAGCTAGTCCCGCTCCCCCACAACTGCCAAGTTTTTTTTTATATATTCATACGATGTGGGCATCGATGGCATTTTTTCCGCTTTCAGTAGCAACTGAAGGAAATCTTATTGTCGTGTCAGGACATAATTCTGTTTTTATCATCTTCTTTCTGAAATACCCACCTCCCCTCTTGTAGCTCCCCGCCTTGTATTTTCTTTTATTCATTGACGGGATGTTGGCGTCACTGGCAAAGCCCAGCATTTATTGCCCATCCCTAATTGCCCCTTGAGAAGGTGGTGGTGAGCCACCCTCTTGAACCGCTGCAGTCCGTGTGGTGAAGGTACTCCCCTCGTGCTGTTATGGAGGGAGTTCCAGAATTTTGATCCAGCGTCGATGAAGGAACGGCCGATATATTTCCAAGTCAGGATGGTGTGTGACTTGGAGAACTTGGAGGTGGTGGTGTTCCCATGCACCTGCTGCCCTTGTCCTTCTCTAGGGCGGAGGTCGTGGGTTTGGGAGGTGCTGCCGAAGAAGCCTTGGCGAGTGTGGGTGGGAATTGAACCATCATCATCATCGCAGTCCCTCGGAATCGAGGAAGGCTTGCTTCCACTCTTAACATGAGTTCTTAGGTGGCTGAACAGTCCAATACGAGAGCCACTGTCCCTGCCGCAGGTGGAACAGATAAGAACATAAGAACATAAGAATTAGGAACAGGAGTAGGCCATCTAGCCCCTCGAGCCTGCTCCGCCATTCAACAAGATCATGGCTGATCTGGCCGTGGACTCAGCTCCACTTACCCACCCGCTCCCCGTAACCCTTAATTCCCTTATTGGTTAAAAATCTATCTATCTGTGATTTGTATACATTCAATGAGCTAGCCTCAACTGCTTCCTTGGGCAGAGAATTCCACAGATTCACAACCCTCTGGGAGAAGAAATTCCTTCTCAACTCGGTTTTAAATTGGCTCCCCCGTATTTTGAGGCTGTGCCCCCTAGTTCTAGTCTCCCCGACCAGTGGAAACAACCTCTCTGCCTCTATCTTGTCTATCCCTTTCATTATTTTAAATGTTTCTATAAGATCACCCATCATCCTTCTGAACTCCAACGAGTAAAGACCCAGTCTACTCAATCTATCATCATAAGGTAACCCCCTCATCTCCGGAATCAGCCTAGTGAATCGTCTCTGTACCCCCTCCAAGGCTAGTATATCCTTCCTTAAGTAAGGTGACCAAAACTGCACGCAGTACTCCAGGTGCGGCCTCACCAATACCCTGTACAGTTGCAGCAGGACCTCCCTGCTTTTGTACTCCATCCCTCTCGCAATAAAGACCAACATTCCATTCGCCTTCCTGATTACCTGCTGCACCTGCAAACTAACTTTTTGGGATTCATGCACAAGGACCCCAGGTCCCTCTGCACTGCAGCATGTTATAATTTCTCCCCATTCAAATAATATTCCCTTTTTTTCCCAAGGTGGATGACCTCACATTTTCCGACATTGTATTCCATCTGCCAAACCTTAGCCCATTCGCTTAACGATGTCTCCGCAGCCTCTCTGTGTCCTCTACACAACCCGCTTTCCCACTAATCTTTGTGTCATCTACAAATTTTGTTACACTACACTCTGTCCCCTCTTCCAGGTCATCTATATATATTGTAAACAGTTGTGACCCAGCACAGATCCCTGTAGCGTTGAGCGTAAGGGAGGGTGGGACTGGTTTGCTGCACACTCTTTCCACTGCCTGTGTTTGATTTCTGCATGCCCTCGGCAACGAGACTCGAGGTGCTCAGCGCCCTCCCGGATGCATTTCCTCCACTTAGGGCGGTCTTTGGCCAGGGAATCCCAGGTGTCAGTGGGGATGTTGCACTTTCTTAGGGAGGCTTTAAGGGTGTCCTTGTAACGTTTCCTCTGCCCTCATTCGCATCATTTGCCGTGAAGGAGTTCAGAGAAGAGCGCTTGCTTTGGGAGTCTCGTGTCTGGCATGTGGACAATGTGGCCTGCCCAACAGAGTGTGGTCAGTGCTTCGATGCTGGAAATGTTGGCCTGGTCGAGGACGCTAACGTTGGTGCATCTGTCATCCCAGGGGATTTGTAAGATCTTGCGGAGACATCGTTGGTGGTATTGGAATCCATATCCGTACAAGGATTACAAATCCAGTATCATCACCATTACACGAGCATACCCCACGACTCATCAGTTCAAGAAGAAGGTCCATAGCTATAGTGTATGGAAGAATTCCACGAGGCTGAGTACTGTGAACTAAACTTAGTGTGACCTTAGTCTTCTTTATTATAACTCCAGAGTGCCTAAACAACATGGCAGCCAATCTTTTATACTAGCCCTGCACGTGTGTGCAGCTGACCATTAGGACTCCAATAGTCGCGCCCTCTGGTGGCAAGTATTACATAGTTACATACATAACATCACTCCACCCCCCACCCTGCCCCAGAATCTTCGGTACAAGTTATTTACAAGTTGGTCCCTGGTTGATCCTCTCAGTTCAAACCCTGGCGTGTGTGAATTGGCCGGACCGCGGCTGGCCTGACCGGACTGTCAGGAACAGTGGGTTCTTCCTGGTGATTGACAGAGAGGTCGATTGCTGGTTGGGTGTGTGTTGGTGGATCGTCGATGGTGATGTCCTCTTCAAGTCATTCCTGGTTGTCAGTAAATCGCAATTTGGTCTGATCTAAATGCTTTCTGCACGTTTGGCCATTTAACAGTTTGATTATAAACACCCTATTCCCTTCCTTGGCCAAAACAGTGCCAGCAACCCACTTGAGACCATGAACATAATTCAGGACAAACACAGGGTCGTTAACATCAATGTCACATGAAACAGCCGCGCGATCGTGGTACATGTTCTGCCGGTGTCACCGGGTTTCCACGTGATCATTAAGATCTGGGTGGACCAGGGAGAGCCTGGTTTTGAGGGCTCTCTTCATTAACGATTCTGCTGGGGGAACCCCGGTGAGCGAGTGGGGTTGGGTCCGGTAACTGAGTAGAATGCGAGACAAGCGGGTCTGCAGGGAGCCGTCCATCACACGTTTCATGCTCTGCTTTATTGTTTGGACTGCTCGCTCCGCTTAACCGTTAGACGCGGGCTTAAACGGAGCAGACCTGACATGCTCGATGCCATTGCGGGTCATAAACTCATTGAATTCCGAGCTGGTGAAACACGGTCCATTGTCGCTGACAAGGACGTCGGGCAAGCCATGGGTGGCGAACATGGCCCGGAGGCTTTCAATGGTGGTTGTGGACGTGCTGGATGACATGATTATGCATTCAATCCATTTGGAGTAAGCGCCCACAACTACTAAAAACATCTTTCCTAGAAAGGGGCCGGCAAAATCTACATGGATCCTGGACCACGGTTTGGAGGGCCATGACCACAGACTCAGTGGAGCCTCCCTTGGTGCATTGCTCAGTTGCGAGCAAGTGTTGAACTGATGCACGCATGATTCCAAGTCTGAGTCAATGCCGGGCCACCAAACATGCGACCTGGCAATTGTCTTCATCATGACAATGCCTGGGTGGGTATTGCGTATAAATGTTTCCCTGCCTTTTTTTGGCAAAACCACGCGATTACCTCATAAGAGACAATCCGACTGGATGGACATTTCATCTTTGCGATGGTGAAACATAGAAACATAGAAACATAGAAACATAGAAAATAGGTGCAGGAGTAGGCCATTCGGCCCTTCTAGCCTGCACCGCCATTCAATGAGTTCATGGCTGAACATTCAACTTCAGTACCCCATTCCTGCTTTCTCGCCATACCCCTTGATCCCCCTAGCAGTAACGGCTTAATTTCATCTTGCATTTCCCCGGGAACGGCCGACCAGTTCCCATTTAGGATGCAACTCTTTACTAATGATAGCACAGGATCCTGGCTGGTCCAGGTCCTGATCTGGCGAGCTGTGACGGGTGACCCCTCGCTCTCAAAAGCATCCATGACCAGTAGCAAGTCTGCGGGCTGCACCATTTCAACCCCAGTGGTGGGTAATGGTAGCCGGCTGAGAGCATCGGCACAGTTTTCAGTGCCTGGTCTATGGCAGATAACATAGTCATAAGCGGATAATGTTAGTGCTCATCTTTGGATGCGGGATGAAGCATTGGTATTTATACCTTTGCTTTCTGAAAACAGCGAAATGAACGGCTTGTGGTCAGTTTCAAGCTCAAACCGATGTCCAAATAGGTATTGGTGTATTTTCTTAACCCCATTTACACATGCTAACGCCTCTTTCTCAACCATACTGTAGACTCTCTCAGTCTTAGACAGACTTCTAGATGCGTATGCAACCAGTTGGAGGTTGCCTGATACATTGGCTTGCTGTAACACGCAGCCGACCCCGTACGATGAGGCATCACAAGCTAGCACTAAACGTTTACATGGGTCATATTGTACAAGTGACTTATTTGAACATAGCAGGTTCCTGGCCTTCTCAAAAGCTGTGTCTTAAGATTTTCCCCAAACCCAGTCATCACTCTTACATAGCAACATGTGCAAAGGCTCTAACAACGTGCTCAACCCGGGTACAAAGTTACTGAAATAGTTGAGGAGTCCCAGGAACGAACGCAGCTCCATCACATTCTGTGGTCTGGGTGCATTCTTGATGGCCTCTGTCTTTGAGTCCATGGGCCCGATGCCGTCTACTGCAATCTTTCTCCTCAAAAATTCGACTTCTGGCGCCAGGAAAACACACTTGGAGCGTTTCAGCCTGAGTCCCACTCTGTCAAGGTGACTTAGAACCTCTTCCAGGTTGTGTAGATGTTCGATGGTGTCACGACCAGTGATCAGGATGTCGTCTTGAAACACAATGGTGCACGGAACAGATTTTAGCAAACTCTCCATGTTTCTCTGGAAAATGGCTGCAGCCGAGTGAATCCCGAAAGGGCACCTATGGTATATAAACAACCCTTTGTGTGTGTTGATGCACGTCAGTCTTTTTGAAGATTCAGTCAGCTCCTGTGTCATGTAGGCAGAGGTTAGGTCCAACTTGGTGAACGACTTGACCCCCCGCCCCCCCCCCCCCCCCGCTAACGTTGCGAACAGGTCATCCGCCTTTGGCAGCGGGTACTGGTCCTGTAGTGGGACTCGGTTAATCGTTAGCTTGTAGTCTCCGCAGATTCTGACCGTGCCATTGCTTTTCAACACCAGAACAATTGGACTGGCCCACTCATTGAACTCGACTGGCGATATGATTCCTTTGCATTGGAGTCTGTCCAGTTCGATCTCGACTTTCTTCCTCATCATGTACGGAACCGCCCGAGCCTTGTGATGGACGGGCCGTGTATCGGGCCCTAGATGGATCTGTACCTTGGTGCCTGTGAAGTTGCCGATGCCTGGTTCGAATAGCGAGGGAAACTTGCTCAGCACTTGAGCACACGAGGCATCATCCACTGAAGATAGTGCTTTGATGTCGTTCCAATTGCATCTAATCTTTTCTAGCCAGTTTCTGCCGGACAGTGTTGGGCCATTGCCTGGAACAATCCACATTGATCGGTCATGCACAGCTCCATCATACGATACCTTCACTGCCGCACTTCCAATGACAGGTATGAGCTCTTTGGTGTAGTTACACAGCTTTGCATTAATCGGGCTCAGTTTGGGCCTTTGTGCTTTATTGCCCCACAGTTTCTCGAAAGCCTTCTGGCTCATTATTGACTGACTCGCACCCGTGTCCAATTTCATGGGTACTGGACCTCCATTTAATTTGACTTTCAGCATTATAGCAGGGCTCTTGGTGGTGAAGGTATGTACCCCATACACTTCTTCCTCGGGTTGAGTTGCCTGTGCTGCGTGATCCACACCGGATCGATCATCCTCTGCCACGTGGTGTGTCGCAGCACGTTTGCACATTCGCTGGAGGTGCCCCATTGTTCGCAGCCTTTGCACACGTAGTGCTTGAATCGACATTGATGGGCCCGATGATTACCCCCGCAGTGCCAACACGGTGCTAATGGATTCACATTCACCCCCAATGGGGGTCATCACAAGCCTTGCAGCTGCAGACATATAGGCCCTGCCATATGCAGTTCGGCCTGCTAGCGACGTCATTTTATATACAGTACTTGCTGGTGAGCTTCGAAGTTGAGAAGATATCTGTTTGGTGTTATTGTCCGTGGCCATGCATGCCTGGGTGATCACGATGGACCTGCTCAGGTCTAGGGTTTCGGCAGCCAGCAGCTTTCGAAGAATGACCTCGTGGCTGATGCCCAGCACGAAAAAGTCCCGCAGCATTTGCCCCAACGCAGCTCCAAAATCGCAAGGTCCCGCGAGGCGTCTCGGAGCGATGGTGCTTGTAAAAACGATACCTGGCCATGAGGATACTCTCCTTCGGCTTGAGGTGGTCCCGAACCAGCGTGCACAACTCTTATATTCCTTCTCCGTTGGTTTTGTTGGTGTGAGTAGATTCTTGATGAGGTCGTATATTTTAGGCCCACAGACGGTGAGGAGAACCGCCCTGTGCTTGGCCGCGTTAGTGTCTCCTTCCAGCTCGTTGGCCACAAAGTACTGGTCGAGACACTCGACGAAGGCTTCCCAATCATCACCCTCAACAATCTCTTTAATATTCCAACGGCAGCCATGGTTGCATGAAGGTTCGTATTCTGTTACTCGTCGCCAATTGTAGTGTATAGGAGAACTCCACGAGGCTGAGTACTGTGAGCTAAACATAGAAACATAGAAAACATAGAAAAATAGGTGCAGGAGTAGGCTGTTCAGCCCTTCGAGCCTGCACCACCATTCAATAAGATCATGGCTGATCATTCACCTCAGTACCCCTTTCCTGCTTTCTCTCCATACCCTTTGATCCCTTTAGCCATAAGGGCCATATCTAACTCCCTCTTGAATATATCCAATGAACTGGCATCAACAACTCTCTGCGGTAGGGAATTCCACAGGTTAACAACTCTCTGAGTGAAGAAGTTTCTCCTCATCTCAGTCCTAAATGGCTTACCCCTTATCGTTAGACTGTGTCCCCTGGTTCTGCACTTCCCCAACATCGGAACATTCTTCCTGCATCTAATCTGTCCTGTCCCGTCAGAATTTTATATGTTTCTATGAGATCCCCTCTCATTCTTCTAAACTCCAGTGAATACAGGCCCAGTCGATCCAGTCTCTCCTCATATGTCAGTCCTGCCATCCTGCGAATCAGTCTGGTGAACCTTCGCTGCACTCCCTCAATAGAATGAACGTCCTTCCTCAGATTAAGAGACCAAAATGAGCACAATATTCCAGGTGAGGCCTCACCAAGGCCCTGTACAATTGCAGTAAGACCTCCCTGCTCCAATACTCAAATCCCCTAGCTAAGAAGGCCAACATGCCATTTGCCTTCTTCACTGCCTGCTGTACCTGCATGGCAACTTTCAATAACTGATGTACCATGACACCCAGGTCTTGTTACACCTCCCCTTTTCCTAATCTGCCGTCATTCAGATAATATTCTGCCCTCGTGTTTTTGCCCCCAAAGTGGATAACCTCACATTTATCCACATTATATTGCATCTGCCATGCATTTGCCCACTCACCTAACCTATCCAAGTCACCCTGCAGACTCTTAGCGTCCTCCTCACAGCTCACACTGCCACCCAGTTTAGTGTCATCCGCAAACTTGGAAATATTACATTCTCTTCCTTCATCTAAATCGTTAATGTATATTGTAAATAGCTGGGGTCCCAGCACCCCACTAGTCACTGCCTGCCATTCTGAAAAGGGCCCGTTTATTCCGACTCTCTTTTTCCTGTCTGCCAACCAGTTCTCTATCCACGTCAGTAGATTATCCCCAATACCATGTGCTTTAATTTTGCACACCAATCTCTTGTGTGGGACCTTGTCAAAGGCCTTTTGAAAGTCCAAATACACCACATCCACTGGTTCTCTCTCGTCCACTCTACTAGTTACATCCTCAAAAAATTATAGAAGATTTGTCAAGCATGATTTCCCTTTCATAAATCCATGCTGACTTGGACCGATCCTGTCACTGCTTTCCAAATGCGCTGCTATTTCATCTTTAATAATTGATTCCAACATTCTCCCCACTACTGATGTCAGGCTAACCGGTCTATAATTACCCATTTTCTCTCCTTCCTTTTTAAAAAAGTGGGTTTACATTAGCTACCCTCCAGTCCATAGGAACTGATCCAGAGTCGATAGACTTTTGGAAAATGATCACCAATGCATCCACTATTTCTAGGGCTACTTACTTATGTACTCTGGGATGCAGACCATCAGGCCCCAGGGATTTATTGGCCTTCAATCCCATCAATTTCCCTAACACAATTTCACGCCTAATAATGATTTCCTTCTGTTCCTCCTTCTCACTAGACCCTCGGTCCCCTAGTATTTCCGAAAGGTTATTTGTGTCTTCCTTCGTGAAGACAGAACCAAAGTATTTGTTCAACTGGTCTGTCATTTTTTTGTTCCCATTATAAATTCACCTGATTCTGACTGCAAGGGACCTACGTTTGTCTTCACTAATCTTTTTCTCTTCACAAGCTTTTGCAGTCAGTTTTTTTATGTTCCCAGCAAGCTTCCTCTCATACTCTATTTCCCCCCTCCTAATTCGACCCTTTGTCCTCCTCTGCTGAATTCTAAATTTCTCCCAGTCCTCAGGTTTGCTGCTTTTTCTGGCCAATTTATATGCCTGTTCCTTGGATCTAACACTATCCTTAGTTTCCCTTGTTAGCCATGGTTGAGCCACCTTCCCCATTTTATTTTTACTCCAGACAGGGATATACAATTGTTGAAGTTCATCCATGTGATCTTTAAATGTTTGCCATTGCCTATCCACCGTCAACCCTTTAAGTATCATTCGGCAGTCTATTCTAGCCAATTCACATCTCATACCATTGAAGTTACTTTTCCTTAAGTTCAGGACCCTCGTCTCTGAATTAACTGTGTCACTCTCCATCTTAATAAAGAATTCTACCATATTATGGTCACTCTTCCCCAAGGGCCCTCGCACAACAAGATTGCTAATTAGTCCCTTCTCATTACACATCACCCAGTCTAGGATGGCCAGCCCTCTAGTTGATTCCTCGACATATTGGTCCAGAAAACCATCCCTAATACACTCCAGGAATTCCTCCTTCACCTCTTGGTTAGCCCAATCTATATGTAGATTAAAGTCGCCCATGATAACTGCTGTACCTTTATTGCACACATCCCTAATTTCTTGTTGATGCTGTCCCCAACCTCACTACTACTGTTTGGTGGTCTGTACACAACTCCCACTAGCGTTTTCTGCCCTTTGGTATTCCGTAGCTCCACCCATACAGATTCCACATCATCCAAGCTAATGTCCTTCCTTACAATTGCGTTAATTTTCTTTTTAACCAGCAACGCCATCCCACCTCCTTTTCCTTTCTGTCTATCCTTCCTGAATGTTGAATACCCCTGGATGTTGAGTTTCTAGCCTTGGTCACCCTGGAGTCATGTCGCCATTTTGCCAATTCTATCATATTCTTTAATTGCTGCCTGCACAGTTAACTCGTCTACCTTATTGCGAATACTCCTCTCAGTGAGGCACAGAGCCTTCAGGCTTGTCTTTTTAACACACTTTGCCCCTTTAGAATTTTGCTGTAATGTGGCCCTTTTTGCTTTTTGCCTTACGTTTCTCTGCCCTCCACTTTTACATTTCTTCTTTGTATCTTTTGCTTCTGCCCCCATTCTACTTCCCCCTGTCTCCCTGCATAGGTTCCCATCCCCCTGCCATATTATTTTAAAGCCTCCCCAACAGCACGAGCAAACACTCCCCCTACGACCGGTTTGTACTGGTCCCACCTCCCCCAGAATTGGTTCCAATGTCCCAGGAATTTGAATCCCTCACTTCTGCACCACTCCTCAAGCCACGTATTCATCTGAGCTATCCTGCGATTCCTACTCTTACTAGCATGTGGCACTGGTAGCAATCCTGAGATAACTACCTTTGAGGTCCTACTTTTTAATTTAGCTCTTCGCTCCCTAAAATCATCTTGTAGGACCTCATCCCATTTTTTACCTATATCGTTGGTACCTATATGCACCACGACAACTGGCTGTTCACCCTCCCTCTCCAAAATGTCCTGCAGCCGCTCCAAGACATCCTTGACCCTTGCACCAGGGAGGCAACGTACCATCCTGGAGTCTCGATTGAGGCCGCAGGAACACGTTACAATAGAATCCCCTACCACTATAGCTCTCCCACTCTTTTTCCTGCCCTTCTGTGCAGCAGAGCCATGCACGGTGCCATGAACTTGGGCTGCTGCTGCTCTCCCCTGATGAGTCATCCCCCTCAACATACCCAAACCATTGTAGCTGTTTTGCAGGGGGATGACCCCAGGGGACCCCTGCACTACCTTCCTTCCACTGTTGGTCACCTATCCCCTATCTGGCTGTGTACCCTTTACCTGCGGTGTGGCCAACTCACTAACCGTGCTATTCATGACATCCTCACCGTCACGGATGCTCCAGAGTAATTCTATCTGCAGCTCCAGTGCCGGAGTGCGGTCTGTCAGGAGCTGCAGCCGGATACACTTCCTGCACGTGTAGTCATCAGGGACACTGGAAGCGTCCCTGAGTTCCCACATAGCACAGGAGGAGCATAACATGTGTCTGAGCTCTCCTGCCATGACTTAACCCCAAGATTAACTTAATTTGGCAACAACAATGATAAAGTTTACCTACCAATAAAGGAAAAGAAAAACTACTCACCAATCACCAGCCAATCATTTACCCCCTTGGCTGTGATGTTACCCTTGATTTCTTTCTACTTCTTTTTTGCGTTCACTCCTTGCTGCAGTTACACCGGCTGGCTGCTCCCCGACTGTTGTGAGAAATTTAGTGTGACCTAGGTCTTCTTTATTACCACTCCAGAGTGCCTAAACAACATGGCAGCCAACCTTTTATACTGGCCCTGCACGTGTCTGCAGGTGACCATTAGGACTCCTATAGTCGCGCCCTCTGGTGGCAAGTATTACATAGTTACATACATAACAAGCGCCACTTTCTTTGGAATACTGGGGATGGGCAATAAATGCCGGCAACCTGAGGATGAATTATCGAAACAAGACCGGCTTAGGAAAAAGTGTAGGAGGCATTTCTCGGATCGCCTTGCAACTCATTCTCGCACCCGGCAGCTTTGCAGAGATTTAAACACAATGGGACCAGAAGCAGAAATGCTGACTGGAGACGTTTGCCTTCTGTTGTGCAAAAAACAAAAAATAAAAATACCAATTATTACTGTGTGTGAAGGAATGTGCGTGGTGGATTTGCCCTGATTCATGGGATTCCATCCCTTTGATGGGGTATCTTTGATCATGGGCCGGGATGTGGTGAGCGATTGACCCTGTGCAATTCCTGCCTCGGTCACGGATGGATTCCTTCTCAGCCAGGCCCCACGTTACATTTCCCGAAAATTAAGCAAGAGTCGCACATCTGATTCCGTTTTCTTCTTCTGGCTATTGTTCTTGCAGCAAGGAGTTCTTGACGGCAGCTCCCCTGAACTTTCACCTCTTAGGTTCCACGTTACAACAACAATAGCGCCAACTTGCATTCGCACAGCACCCTTTTGTTGTAGCAGAAACGAACCCAAGGCGTATAGCAGGAGCGTAAATCAGACAAAAATTCACACCGAGCCGGATGAAGAGATATTAGGGCAAGTGACCAAGCACTGAGGGGGGGGCGAAATTGCCTCTTTTTATAACCTCGTTAGCGCCTTTGGGGGGCACTAATGGAGCACAACACATTTTTTGCCTGTGGGCGGGGGGGAGGGAGCGCTACTGCCTCCCGGGAAATTGCCCAGGAATTTGCGGACTCCCTTGGTTAGTGCCCCGCACTGGCCCCTCACCGCCCCTCACCGCCCCGACCCCTCACCGCCCCGACCCCTCACCGCCCCGACCCATCACCGCCCCGACCCATCACCGCCCCGACCCCTCACCGCCCCGACCCATCACCGCCCCGACCCCTCACCGCCCCGACCCATCACCGCCCCGACCCCTCACCGCCCCGACCCCTCACCGCCCCACACCCACACCTCACCGCCCCGACCCATCACCACCCCGACCCCTCACCGCCCCGACCCCTCACCGCCCCGACCCCTCACCGCCCCGACCCATCACCGCCCCGACCCCTCACCGCCCCGACCCATCACCGCCCCGACCCCTCACCGCCCCGACCCATCACCGCCCCGACCCCTCACCGCCCCACACCCACACCTCACCGCCCCGACCCTCACCACCCCGACCCCTCACCGCCCCGACCCCTCACCACCCCGACCCCTCACCGCCCCGACCCCTCACCGCCCCACACCCACACCTCACCGCCCCGACCCTCACCACCCCGACCCCTCACCGCCCCGACCCCTCACCACCCCGACCCCTCACCGCCCCGACCCCTCACCGCCCCGACCCCTCACCGCCCCGACCCTCACCACCCCGACCCCTCACCTCACCGCCCCGACCCTCACCACCCCGACCCATCACCGCCCCGACCCCTCACCGCCCCACACCCACACCTCACCGCCCCGACCCTCACCACCCCGACCCCTCACCGCCCCGACCCCTCACCACCCCGACCCCTCACCGCCCCGACCCCTCACCGCCCCACACCCACACCTCACCGCGCCGACCCCTCACCGCCCCGACCCCTCACCGCCCTGCTCCCACCCATCACCGCGCCGATCCCTCACCGCGCCGATCCCTCACCGCCCCGCGCCGACCCCTCACCGCCCCGACCCCTCACCGCCCCGACCCCTCACCGCCCCGCCCCGACCCCTCACCGCCCCGACCCCTCACCGCCCCGCCCCGACCCCTCACCGCCCCGACCCCTCACCGCCCCGACCCCTCACCGCCCCGCCCCGACCCCTCACCGCCCCGCGCCGACCCGTCACCGCCCCGCACCAACCCCTCACCGTGCCGACCCCTCACCGTGCCGACCCCTCACCGCCCCGCGCCGACCCCTCACCGTGCCGACCCCTCACCGCCCCGACCCCTCACCGCCCCGCACCGACCCCTCACCGTGCCGACCCCTCACCGTGCCGACCCCTCACCGCCCCGACCCCTCACCGCCCCGCACCGACCCCTCACCGTGCCGACCCCTCACCGCGCCGACCCCTCACCGCCCCGACCCCTCACCGCCCCGCGCCGACCCCTCACCGCCCCGCGCCGACCCCTCACCGTGCCGACCCCTCACCGCCCCGCCCCGACCCCTCACCGCCCCGACCCCTCACCGCCCCGACCCCTCACCGCCCCGCGCCGACCCCTCACCGTGCCGACCCCTCACCGTCCCGCGCCGACCCCTCACCGCCCCGCGCCCACCCCTCACCGCCCCGCGCCCACCCCTCACCGCCCTGCAGGTCGCGAAGCTGGCGCGAGAGAATGTCAACGATCGGACGGGAGTGGGGGGGGGAAGGTTGCTTGACTGACAGTCAAGAGCCATCCAATCGGTTAACGAGGAGCCTGTTGGCTTTCCGATTGGCCGGGGAAAGGTGGGGCGCCGTGCGATAGGATGTGTTTGGCGACCAATGGCGGGAGGTCATGCGATGAAGCCTCCAGGAGTACGCACAACCAGAGTTGGCAAGCCTAATTGCGTTCCCAGCCGACATGAAGCCTCGCTGGGTGGAAATCAGTGCCAGATGGATCCCTGCATCAGTGGCCGTTTCACTTTAAGACGTCTTTATTTTCTTTCTGAGTAGCATATCCAACACACTTAGAGACTCCCCACTGATGTTTACTGACGGACTCTTGTGGTTTGGATCAGTATTTCACTTCCCAGACACGTCTCCTCCAATCTCGCTCGACTGATGTCTTTCCCTTATACTTGCTTCTCCGCCAATTAGTAAAACCCCTCATCGCCCGCAACTCCCCCATTCCCACAGAAACATTTAGGAGTCGAAATTCCGTTTTTAATGCCACCTGTTACTGCCGGAGAGGGGCGGCTAACGGGCGGCTCAGTCCTTTGGCGCGGTCCCGGCCTGCAAGACCATCAGCAGGCCGGGGCCATTAGAGGGAGCAGCGTGCGGCGGCATACCACTGCAGGGAGCAGCGTGTGCTGCTGCAGGAGGGCGACGGCTGACTGCAGTGCGGGCAGGCACAGCAGGAGCGGCGAGGTCGGGGCGAAGGAGTGGCAAGAGTTTGTCGAGGGACGTGATCGGGGCCCAGAAGAGACGAAAGTTCAGCGAGGGCCCAGGGGCAGCACGGGCCAGCCCACACTGCGATATGTGTGCGCACTAGGTCCGTGCAGCAGAGCTGATCTCCAGTCGTCTTGGGTAACCCTTGTCACTGGACCAAGACCTAGCTCTGTCAAGCCCCGTGTGGTGGCTGGTGTGCAACGGCCACCCCACGTCAAAAAAATCCACGCACAGGCATCTTCCACCCTTCAACATGTAGTTCGGGATCCGGAATAATATTGAAACACCTGTGAACACAGCTGTTTTCGCCGTGGAAGCAAGTCATCCTCGCTTCGAGCAACTGCCTATGATGATGATGAAGTCCTTACCATCAGCGGCGAGTGGGTTCTTGGCCTCCCGCTAAATTTAGTCGGGCGGTGGCGGGGGGGGGCGGTCTGTGAAAGCTGGCGTGTCATCGGGGAATCCCAGGGTGGGAGCGACCAGGGATTAAGTGGTTATGTTTAATTAATTTTTTGGGGCATTTAGGTATTAGTGGGCCCAGTGGGGAAGTGTGGGTGAGGAAAAGTGGCGGAAACTTTTTTGTTCATTTTTTTAACTCCCCCCCGCAATGCCGGCAGCTGACCATGGGGAAATTCGGTGGGCCTCCTGAGCTTCCGCCCCATTAGCGCTCGAGGGTGAGTGTGCAACACCACCTGTTTAGCGCTGCTATCACATCTTTGGGCATCAAAACTGAATTTTGCACAGTCTGAGGCAGCACCTTCCGCCTGGCGTTAAAATCAGCACCCAGCCATGTCACCGCCTCAAACACAGCGGGAAGCCAATCTCCACCCTTTATTTTCACAATCGAATTTAGAGTTGGGGAGCTGTGATGGACGGGGTTTTTTTTCAGATAGATAACTGGCACAGAGAATTGAAACTGCAAAGTCACAATCAGCAGTTAGGGGGCGCTCCACACTCCCAGAGATTGAACAGGCCGGGGCTCTTTTCTCCAGCCAAGAGGTGACAGGCAGGGCGACCCAATGGAGGTCGTCAAGGTTACGAAAAGGTTCGATCGGGTAGGCGTAGAGAAGATGTTTCCACCGGTGGGCGACACCAGAACGAGGGGGCCATCAACATAAGATAGTCACTTATAAATCCAATAGGGAATTCAGAAGTGTTATATCTTCAGTGCAACTCACAAACACACTTAAATTCAACACCATGTTTGAAGGTTCTGTTCGAGAGCGAAGGTATCCTCTTCGAAACAGAAAACAAGTGGTGAAGCTTGATTTGTAAATATGGCAAAATAAGTCCATATCTTTTGTTATGTATAACCATGCAAGTTATCAATGATGATTATTTTGTTATAATTACTTCTTCATTAAGGAGGGCGGAGTGCAATTATATATAGCTCCACCTGTGGACTACTGTGGCACTGCAGCCAGTGCTGTGTACAAATAAAGAGGGAACAGGTCACCTGACTAGAGTTCCGGAGTGATCTGCCATCTTAAGGCTGTGAGTGTGTTTGTGAGTTGTGCAGAAGATATAACAAGGAGAAATTTCTTTACCCAGAGAGTGATGAGAATGTGGAACTCGTTGCCACAGGGAGTGGTTGAGAGACAATTTAAGAGAAGACCTAGATAAGCACATGAGGGAGAAAGGAATAGAAGGATATGTTGATAGGATGAGATGAAGAGGGGTGGGAGGAGGCTCACGTGGAGCCTAAACACGGCATGGACCAGTTGGGCCGAATGGCCTGTTTCTGTGCTGTAAATATTTTGTAATCATCGGATGGCAATCAGAATCATGGCCGTTTTCCGCCTTCCTTACGTTGCCTCCCGGTTAAGCAACGCCTCAATTTCAAAATTCTCATCCTTGTTTACAAATCCCTCCACGGCCCTCACCCCTCCCTATCTCTGTAATCTCCTCCAGCCCCACAACCCCTCGAGATATCTGCGCTCCTCTAATTTTGCCCTCTTGAGCATCCCTGATTATAATCGCTCAACCATTGGCAGCCGTGCCTTCTGTTGCCTGGGCCCCAAGCTCTGGAACTCCCTGCCTAAATCTCTCCACCTCTCTACCTCTCTTTCCTCCTTCAAGACGCTCCTTAAAACCTACCTCTTTTTCACCTGTACTAATTTCTCCTAATGCGGCTCGGTGTCAAATATATTTATTTTGTCTCCTGTGAAGCGCCTTGGGATGTTAATGGTGCTATATAACTACAAGTTGTTGCTGTTGTGGTTCCTGCTTATCTCAGTAGACGCTGAATCAATTGTACACCGGGGGGAGTCACACGGCCCCCGGCCTTCACCGGCTAACAGCCGCGGTCCCTTGTACTTGTGCAGTTGGCTCCTCCAGATTCCTCGGCCCTCACACCCGCTTCACCGGAGGTTTCGCCCATCTCCTACTGACGTTGTGGCAGGAGATGGTGAGACCTCTACCGTGCGACACTCCGTGGCTTCACTGACCTGGTTATTCCCCCAAGGGTAGGATCCAGGCATTACAAGCAGCCGCCAATCTACAGAAACTCCCCTCGTCAATTAGTCTCTAACTGGTCCCAGGATGTTCGACAGCAAACCGCACCCCCTCCAACCCTCACACCCATCCACCACTGGGAATATTGATGCAGTGGCTTTAAAGGGCAGGCCAGGCTAAACAGAGCTCCACCTTGCCAGCAAAACGTCACATCCAGACTCCAGACTCCAGACATAAGAACATAAGAAATAGGAGCAAATTGGCTGCCCGTTTCCCACATTGCAACAGTGACCACACTCCAAAAAAGTGCTTCGTTGGCTGTAAAGTTCTTTGGTCATCTAGACTCACAATCTTCTCCTTCCCAGGCACCAAGTATTCCACCCTACGTACTCTTCATCCTCTTTACTACGTTGGAATCAACACTTATTCCTCGCGCTGCTCTGAAACTGGCTGCTGTGGCTCGGTCAATGATTGCTCCCTCCCTCACTGTGGAAAAACAAAGCAAATCTCCACTTGGTACTTCCCCAGTGATGCCAAGATTAGGAACTGAATGGGCTAAAGGTCGCAGCTGCAAACTTATGTGCCAATAGTCTATGCAGCAAAGGGTAAGAACATAAGAAATAGGAGCAGGAGTAGGCCATACGGCCCCTCGAGCCTGCTCCACCATTTAATACGATCATGGCTGATCTGATCATGGACTCAGCTCCACTTCCCTGCCCACTCCCCATAACCCCTTATCGCCTTATCAGTTAAGAAACTGTCTATCTCTGTCTTAAATTTATTCAATGTCCCAGCCACCACAGCTCTCTGAGGCAGCGAATTCCACAGATTACAACCCTCTGAGAGAAGAAATTCCTCCTCATCTCAGTTTTAAATGGGCGCCCCTTATTCTAAGATTATGCCCTCTAGTTCTAGTCTCCCCCCATCAGTGGAAACATTCTCTCTGCATCCACCTTGTCAAGCCCCCTCATAATCTTATACATTTCAATAAGATCACCTCTCCAATGAGTAGAGGCCCAAACTACTCAACATTTCTTCATAAGTCAACCCCCTCATCTCCAGAATTAACATAAGAACATAAGAACATAAGAATTAGGAACAGGAGTAGGCCATCTAGCCCCTCGAGCCTGCTCCGCCATTCAACAAGATCATGGCTGATCTGGCCGTGGACTCAGCTCCACTTACCCGTCCGCTCCCCATAACCCTTAATTCCCTTATTGGTTAAAAATCTATCTATCTGTGATTTGAAAACATGCAATGAGCTAGCCTCAACTGCTTCCTTGGGCAGAGAATTCCACAGATTCACAACCCTCTGGGAGAAGAAATTCCTTCTCAACTCGGTTTTAAATTGGCACCCCCGTATTTTGAGGCTGTGCCCCCTAGTTCTAGTCTCCCCGACCAGTGGAAACAACCTCTCTGCCTCTAGCTTGTCTATCCCTTTCATTATTTTAAATGTTTCTATAAGATCACCCCTTATCCTTCTGAACTCCAACGAGTAAAGACTCAGTCTACTCAATCTATCATCATAAGGTAACCCTCTCATCTCCGGAATCAGCCTAGTGAATCGTCTCTGTACCCCCTCCAAAGCTAGTATATCCTTCCTTAAGTAAAGTGACCAAAACTGCATGCAGTACTCCAGGTGCGGCCTCACTAATACCCTATACAGTTGCAGCAGGACCTCCCTGCTTTTGTACTCCATCCCTCTCGCAATTCCATTCGCCTTCCTGATTATCTGCTGCACCTGCAAACTAACTTTTTGGGATTCATGTACAAGGACCCCCAGGTCCCTCTGCACCACAGCATGTTGTAATTTCTCCCCATTCAAATAATATTCCCTTTTACTGTTTTTTTTCCAAGATGGATGACCTCACATTTTCCGACATTGTATTCCATCTGCCAAACCTTAGCCCATTCGCTTAATCTATCTAAATCTCTTTGTAGCCTCTTTGTGTCCTCTACACAACCCGTTTTCCCACTAATCTTTGTGTCATCTGCAAATTTTGTTACACTACACTCTGTCCCCTCTTCCAGGTCATCTATGTATATTGTAAACAGTTGTGGACCCAGCACAGATCCCTGTGGCACACCACTAACTACCGATTTCCAACCCGAAAAGGACCCATTTATCCCGACTCTCTGCTTTCTGTTAGCCAGCCAATTCTCGATCCATGCTAATACATTTCCTCTGACTCCGCGTACCTTTATCTTCTGCAGCAACCTTTTGTATGGCACCTTATCGAATGCCTTTTGGAAATCTAAATACACCACATCCATCGGTACACCTCTATCCACCATGCTCGTTATATCCTCAAAGAATTCCAGTAAATTAGTTAAACATGATTTCCCATTCATGAATCCATGTTGCGTCTGCTTGATTGCACTATTCCTATCTAGATGTCCTGCTATTTCTTCCTTAATGATAGCTTCAAGCATTTTCCCCACTACAGATGTTAAACTAACCGGCCTATAGTTACCTGCCTTTTGTCTACCCCCTTTTTTAAACAGAGGCGTTACATTCGCTGCTTTCCAATCCAATGGTACCTCCCCAGAGTCCAGAGAATTTTGGTAGATTATAACGAATACATCTGCTATAACTTCCGCCATCTCTTTTAATACCCTGGGATGCATTTCATCCGGACCAGGGGACTTGTCTACCTTGAGTCCCATTAGCCTATCCAGCACTACCCCCCTAGTGATAGTGATTATCTCAAGGTCCTCCCTTCCCACATTCCCGTGACCAGCAATTTTTGGCATGGTTTTTGTGTCTTCCACTGTAAAGACCGAAGCAAAATAATTGTTTAAGGTCTCAGCCATTTCCACATTTCCCATTATTAAATCCCCCTTCTCATCTTCTAAGGGACCAACATTTACTTTAGTCTCTCTTTTCCATTTTATATATCGGTAAAAGCTTTTACTATCTGTTTTTATGTTTTGCGCAAGTTTACTTTTGTAATCTATCTTTCCTTTCTTTATTGCTTCCTTAGTCATTCTTTGCTGTCGTTTAAAATTTTCCCAATCTTCTATTTTCCCACTAACCTTGGCCACCTTATACGCATTGGTTTTTAATTTGATACTCTCCTTTATTTCCTTGGTTATCCACGGCTGGTTATCCCTTCTCTTACCACCCTTCTTTTTCACTGGAATATATTTTTGTTGAGCACTATGAAAGAGTTCCTTAAAAGTCATCCACTGTTCATCAATTGTGCCACCGTTTAGTCTGTGTTTCCAGTCTACTTTAGCCAACTCTGCCCTCATCCCACTGTAGTCCCCTTTGTTTAAGCATAGTACGCTCGTTTGAGACACTACTTCCTCACCCTCAATCTGTATTACAAATTCAACCATACTATGATCACTCATTCCGAGAGGATCTTTTACTTGGAGATCGTTTATTATTCCTGTCTCATTACATAGGACCAGATCTAAGATAGCTTGCTCCCTTGTAGCTTCTGTCACATACTGTTCTAAGAAACAATCCATATGCATTCTATGAATTCCTCCTCAAGGCCTAGTGAACCTTCTCTGAACTGCCTCCAAAGCAAGTGTATCCTTTCGGAAATATGGAAACCAAAACTGTACGTAGTATTCCTGGTTGGCCTCACCAATACCCTTCTTCTGAATTCCAAGACCTTCTCCAAGTCAGACCTCAGACACACTTATGAGCATTCCCCTGGGAAATCAGCCAACATATCTTTGTAAATGAACCCGGGAGCAGTGCTGAAATTGCTTTGACTTTGATGGCTCACGGAGACCTAGAACATCAGACCTGCCCCTGTCCTCGGGTAACTCGAGCTGCTACAGATAGAATGACAATCAATGTGACTGTGATGATGGTGCACTCTTCCCTCCTCATCCTTCTTGACTTGTCTGCAACCTTCGGCACGGTTGCTCACTCCACCCTCCTCCCTCGCCTCTCCGCCATTTCCCAGTTCAGTGGGACTGTCCTAGTCTATCCAGTCATAGTCAGAGAATCTCTTGAAGTGGCTTCTCTTCCCCACCCCCCGCATCATTACCTCTGGAGCCTTTGCCGCTCCTCTGCCGCTTGCCGCCGCTTCTGCTGTACCTGCCCACGCTCCAAGCAGCGACCTTGATTTCGCTGACTTCCAATCCTGTCACCCTTCTCCAAGTCGTCGCCCTCCTGCACCAGCTCGCGCTGATCCCTGAAGTGGCCTCCACACTGCTCCCGGGCCGCCACACCTCCGCTCCAGTCATCGTGGTTAACCCTTGCCACTGGACCAAGACCTAGCTCTGTCAAGCCCGTATGGTGGCTGGTGTGCAACGGCCGCCACACGTTAAAAAAATCCACGCACAGGCATCTTCCACCTTTCAGGATGTAATTCGGGACCTGGAATGCCAGGTCCTTCATTGAAACACCTGTGAACTCATCCCTTTTTGGAGTGGAACCAAGTCATCCTCGATACGAGGGACTGCCTAAGAAGACCTCTGGTGTCCCCCAAGGATCTGTCCTCGGTCCCCTCCTATTTCTCATCTACATGCTGCCCCTCGGTGACATCACCCAAAGATGCAATGTCAGTTTCCACATGTACGCTGATGACACCCAGCTCTACCTCACCACCACCTCTCCCGAACCCTCCACTGTCTCTGCCTTGTCAGATTACTTGACTGACATCCTGTCCTGTCCTGAACTGAAATTTCCTCCAATCAAATATTTGGAAGACTGAAGCCATTATTCCATTCCCGAGCCAGCGATTTCATACCCTACCTGGCCACTGTCTCAGGCTACCCGCACCTGAGCTCCCAACCCCATATTTTCACCATCACAAACCGCCTATTTCCACCTCCGTAACATCGCCTGTCTCCACCCCTTGCCTCAGCTCATCCGCTGATGAAACTCTCATCCCTAAATTTATTACCTTCAGACTTGACTATTCCAACACTCTATTGGCTGGCCTCCCGTCTTCCACCCACTATAAACTTGAGCTCATCCAAAACTCGGCTGCCTGTGTCCTAACTTACACCAAGTCCCACTCACCCATCACCCCTGCGCTCCCTGCCATGTCCTAACTCGCACCAAGTCCCGCTCACCCATCACCCCTGTGCTCAGTGACCTGCATTGGCAGCCGGTTAAGCAACACCTCGATTTTAAATTCTCATCCTTGTTTACAAATCACTCCATGGCCTCGCCCCTCCCTATCTCTGTAATCTCCTCCCAGCCCCACAACCGTCCCCCCCCCCCACCACCCCGAGATATCTCTGCTCCTCTAATTCTGCCCTCTTGTACTTCCTCCACACTCTTCGCTCAACATGTGGTATATTCTTTCATCATCATCATAGGCAGTCCCACAAAATCAAGGAAGACTTGCTTCCACTCCAAAAGTGAGTTCTCAGGTGGCTGAACAGTCCAATACGGGAATTACAGTCTCTGTCACAGGTGGGACAGACAGTGGTTGAAGGAAAGGGTGGGTGGGGAGTCTGGTTTGCCGTACGCTCTTTCCGCTGCCTGCACTTGTTTTCTGCATACTCTCAGCGATGAGACCCGAGGTGCTCAGCGCCCTCCCGGATGCACTTCCTCCACTTAGGGTGGTCTCTGGCCAGGGACTGCCAGGTGTCGGTGGGGACGTTGCACTTTATCAGGGAGGCTTTGAGGGTGTCCTTGTAACGCTTCCTCTGCCCACCTTTGGCTCGCTTGCTGTGTAGGAATTCCGAGTAGAGCGCTTGCTTTGGGAGTCATGTGTCGGGCATGCGGACAATGTGGCCTGCCCAGTGGAGCTGATCAAGTGTGGTCAGTGCTTCGATGCTGAGGATGTTGGCCTGATCGACAACACTGACATTGGTGCGTCTGTCCTCCATGGGGATCTGCAGGATCTTGCGGAGGCATCGCTGGTGGTATTTCTCCAGCAATTTGAGGTGGTTACTGTATATAAGATCATAAGAACATAAGAAATAGGAACAGGAGAAGGCCATATGGCCCCTTAAGCCTGCTCCGCCATTCAACGTGATCTTGGCTGATCTGATCATGGATTCAGCTCCACTTCCCCGCCCGCTCCCCATAACCCCTTATCCCCTTATCCTTTAAGAAACTGTCTATTTCTGTCTTAAACTTATTCAATGACCCAGCTTCCACAGCTCTCTGAGGAAGAGAATTCCACAGATTTACAACCCTCTGAGAGAAGAAATTTCTCCTCATCTCTGTTTTAAATGGGTGGCCCCTTATTCTAAGATCATGCCCTCTAGTTCTAGTCTCCCCCATCAGTGGAAACATCCTCTCTGCATCCACCTTGTCAAGCCCTCTCATAATCTTATATGTTTCGATAAGATCACCTCTCATTCTTCTGAATTCCAATGAGTAGAGGCCCAACCTACTCAACCTTTCCTCATAAGTCAACCTCCTCACCCCCGGAATCAACCTAGTGAACCTTCTCTGAACTACCTCCAAAGCAAGGATATCCTTTCGTAAATATGGGAACCCAAACTACACGCAGTATTCCAGGTGTGGCCTCACCAATACCCTGTATAACTCCAGCAAGACTTCCCTGCTTTTATACTCCATCCCCTTTGCAATAAAGGCCACGATACCATTGGCCTTCCTGATCACTTGCTGTACCTGCATACTATCCTTTTGTGTTTCATGCACAAGTACCCCCAGGTCCCGCTGTACAGGAGGGCGGGTATGTATAGCTCAGAGATGTGGACCATATATAGGTATATTCTTTACGACATCACAAACACACAAACTTTACAAGATGGATCCTTTCCTTTATTCTTCTTCTTATAAACAGCAGTGGCTGCATTACCACAGTAGTCCACCAGGAGGAGCAATAGTCCGCTAGCTGGACCATTGGTAACATTACACCACCACTGGCGGCCATACTCAGCCGTCTGGGCCCTAGGCCCTGTAATTCTGTCTCTAAACCTCTCCCCCTCTCTCTGCTCCTTTAAACCACTTCCGTAAATCTATCTCTCCGACCAAGCTGTCGATCGCCTGTCCTAATGACTCGGCGTCAATGTTCTGTCTGATCTACGCTCCTGTGAGGTGCCTTGGGACATCTTACGACATCAAAAGATGCTATGCGAATGCAAGCTTTTGTCATTGTTGTTGTCGAGAAGTTTCCTGGTGGTTCCGAAGCCCCAGCCTCCAATGTAATGAGGGGAATTGTTCTAAGCTGCAGAGAGCCTAGCCCTATAACTTAGACCAAGAGGCGGCTGAGACGAACTGGCTCACCACAGACCACGTACATGCCATCTGAATATCTCACTGTGGGCGCGCCCAGCGGGGGAGTTGAGTGTCTGTTCCTCAAGGCAACCCAAAGACCTTTGAGAGCCGATATCTCACATAGCCTCGAGCAGATCTATTTCGGGTCTTGTCCACCGCAGTTTGTCAAAGACACGTTTTCTATATTAAGTCAAGCAGCTGGAACAAAAGTCACAAAATCAAATTCTCACACAGAAAGAGCACAACAGAGATGATTTTGGAAAATGCCCAACACGCAATAGAGATGGGATGAGAAGCCTTAACCACACCAAACATGCAAAGCTCAGAAGCAATTAGGACCCATTTCTCCATGTGTTAGATGTGAAGCCATGATCTCCTGCCGCTATACCTTGTCCAATCAATAGGCAGAGACTTCAGGGAAGGTCGATTTACCCAGCTTTAATCTTGAATCAATGAACAGTGTCCATTATTTATATAGCGCCTTTCGCATAATGAAACATTCCAATTTGACACAGAGTCACATAAGGAGAAATTGGGGACAGGTGACCAAAAGCTTGGTCAAAGAGGTAGGTTTTAAGGAACGTCTTAAAGGAGGAGAGAGAAGTGGAGAGGTTTAGGCAGGGAATTTTAGAGCTTGGGGCCCAGGCAGCTGAAGGCACGGATGCCAATGGCGGAGCGATCAAAATCGATGATGCACAAGAGGCCAGATTTGGAGGAGTGCAGAGATCTTGAAGGATTGTAGGGCTGGAGGAGGTTACAGAGATAGGGAGGGGTGAGGCTATAGAGGGATTTGAAACCAAGGATGAAAATTTTAAAATTAAGGCGTCGCCAGACCGGGAGCCAATGTAGGTCAGCATGCATCGTGGTGTTGAGTGAACGGGCATCAGTGCAAGTGAGGACACGGGAAAAGATTTTTGGATGAGCTCAAGTTTACGTAGGTTAGAACATGGGAGGCCAGCCAGGAGAGCATTGGAATAGTCAAGTCTGGAGGTAACGAGCAGACGAGCTGAGGCAAGGGAGGAGACAGACGGGGGCAGTTACTCTCCACAATATATACAGTGCTGGTGAAAGAAAGAAATAAAGGAAGAAGGAAGAAAGAAGAATTGAAATAGAATCTTTCACAACCTCAAACGATCCCAAAGTGCTCTACAGCCAATGAAGTGGTTTTTGAAATAATTGTTGTAATGCAGTAATTACATACGAGCCAGGGTGTCCCTGGAGATGGAGCACGCAGTGTCCACCGGCACGCTCGCGGCCTTCCGCGAGAGGTGGGCGCCGGAGGGACTGGAGTGCATCATCACCCCCGGCAACCAAATTTTAATTTGATTAAAGGTTTTCGTTATAGTTTTAAATGGTTAATTTGTGGGTTCTGGTGCCAAAAGGGAGCACTTGGTTTAAAGTTTTCCGCTGAAATAGTTGGAATGCAGTGATGTTGACTCACAGACAGCGAGGGTGCCAAGTCAATCTGTGCCCTTTCTTGCGAGAAGTCCAATTGGAGAGAAACAGGCAGTGACGGTGGAGGGGCCCATTCCACGCGAAAATAGTCTCGCCGCAATTATACTGTTTCAGCCTAAATCAAAACAATCCAAGCATGAATACATGAAGGAAATCATCAACATCATCGGCGGTCTCTCGAACGAGGCTGACTTGCTTCCACATGAGTTCACAGATGTTTCAATGAAGGACCCGATATTCCAGTCCTGAACTCCGGGGTGGAAGATGCCTGTGCGTGGATTTTAACCTGTGGTGAACGTTGCACATCGGCTACCACACGGGCTTGACAGAGCTAGGTCTTGGTCCAGTGGCAATGGTTAACCAGGACAACTGGAGACCAGCTCTGCTGCACAGACCTAGTGCGCACACATATCACAGTGTGGGCTGGCCCGTGCTGCCCCTGTGCCCACGCCTCTTCTGAGCCCCATACCTTCCGCCACTTCCAGTGTGAGCTGGTCCAGGTATGTGACTGGGTGACGTCATCAGGACCCAGGTCGCCATTTGGAGCATGGGCAGGAGCATCGGTGGGGCCCTGGTCGAGCAGAGGAGCGGGAAGGTTGCGGCGGAGGTGCGGCGAGTGATCAAGGCAGAGGAGCGATGAGCGATCGTGGCTGAGATTCGGTGGGTGATCGCGGTAGATGTTCGGCGAATGTGTGGTGCAGAGGTGCGGCGAGCATTTTTGTGGCGGAAGAGCGGCGAGAGATGAAGGAAATAGAGAGTCTGTCGTCGGCGAGTGCTTTGCCCATGTCCTAGCAAAGATCAGGAGACGCCTGCCTGCTCCAACCTCTGTAACCGAACTCGCAGGAGGCCGCATGGAGGGTGGCAGGGCACTGTGCATGGTGGCATGCGCGTACTAGACATGTCCCGGGCGTGATGCCATTCCAACATTTATTCACTCCCGCGATGTAGGTGCCTCTGGCGCCGGGCAAGCTGGTGCTGTGTGGAAGCGTGATGATTAAAGCAAGGATTAGGAGTCTCCTCGAGGCTAGTGGAATATGGACTGAAGCCATGGTCTGGTTGTGGTTGGGTACAGAGCGTACATTGGGATTAATCTTTCAAAAGCGGGGAGGTATGAGGAGTTGGCAGGGGTGGGGGGGGGGGGGGGTGGTTGGTATTTGATGTGTGGGACGACTCAATTAACGGTTGGTTCCTGTCACTTTCATCACTTCCTGGAACTCCCTGCTCCCAGAATTCGGCTAATGTGCCACCATGTTAAAGAATTTTTTTGAAAAGCTTGCATTTATGTATCTCCTTCCACGAACCTCAGGACGTCCCCGTGCATGTCTTTCGGATGAGGCGTTAAACCCAAGGCCCCGTCTGCTCTCTCTCAGGTGGACTGCGAAGATCCCACGGCACTATTTCGAAGAAGAGGAGCAAGGGGGAGTTCTCCCCGGTGTCCTGGGGCCAATATTTATCCCTCAACCAACAGATTATCTGGTCATTATCACATTGCTGTTTGTGGGAGCTTGCTGAGCGCACATTGGCTGCCACATTTCCTTCATCATCATCATAGGCAGTCCCTTGAAATCAGTGAAGACTTGCTTCCACTCTAAAAGCAGGTGACTGAACAGTCCAATACGGGAATTACAGTCTCTGTCACAGGTGGGGCAGACAGTGGTTGAAGGAAAGGGTGGGTGGGACAGGTTTGCCGCACGCTCGTTCCGCTTGTTTTCTGCTTGCTCTCGGCGACGAGAATCAAGGTGCTCAGCGCCCTCCCGGATGCTCTTCTTCCACTAAAGGTCTTTGGCCAGGTGTCGATGGGAATGTGGCATTTTATCAGGGAGGCTTTAAGGGTGTCCTTGAAACGTTTCCTCTGCCCACCTGGGGCTCGCTTGCCATGTAGAAGTTCCGAGTAAAGCGCCTGCTTTGGCTGTCTCATGTCGGGCATGCGAACCATGTGGCCCGCCAAATGGAGCTGGTCGAGTGTGGTCAGTGCTTCGATGCTGGGGATGTTGGCCTGGTCGAGGACGCTAATGTTGGTGCGTCTGTCCTCCCAGGGGATTTGCAGGATCTTGCGGAGACATCGTTGGTGGTATTTCTCCAGCGACTTGAGTTGTCTACTATACATGGTCCATGTCTCTAAGCCATTACACTACAACAGTGATTACACTTCATACAGCACTACATTGGCTGTAAAGCACTTTGAGACGTCCTGTGGTCGGGAAAGGTGCTATATAAATGCAAGTTCTTTCATTTTTTTTCTTTTTTAATGTAAACAAAACCACTGAGTTCTCAGGATTAGACAGCAGCCCGCTGAACCTGTGCACACAGTCGGTTATTACCAATAATCCTTTCTTTAAATGTAATGTTATTTTGTTGCTGGTATTTCCTCTCTGTCTAAAGTCCGCCACAACCACCCAGGAGCGCTGTGGCCTGCTTTACGCCAGCTGTTACTGACATTGGCAAGTGATCATTCATGGGTGCAAACATCTGGTAGGAGCCGGAACACAACTCGCTCAAACACGACGGAAAGGAGGTGAACTTACCCCAATTATTGGGACAGTTCTGACTGAGACAGCTACGGCGGGCAGAATGATTGCTAACAGACCTTCTTGCCATTGTAAGGCAGTAAACAGTACCTTGGAGTTCCAGCAAGGGCTGCACACATGTATTTAATCATAGAATCATAGAATGGTTACAGCAAGAAGAAGACCATTCGGCCCATCGAACTTGTGCCAGCTCTCTGCAAGAGCACCTCAGCCAGTCCCACTCCCCCGCCCTTTCCCCATAGTCCTGCAAATTATTTTCCTCCAGGTGCTTATCCGACTCCCTTTTGAAAGCCACGATTGAATCTGCCTCCACCACCCTCTCAGGCAGTGCACTCCAGATCCTAACCACTCGCTGCGTAGAAAAGTTTTTCCTCATGTCGCCTTTGGTTCTTCTGCCAATCACCTTAAATCTGTGTCCTCTGGTTCTCAACCCTTCCACCAATGGGAACAGTTTCTCTCTATCTACTCTGTCTAGACTGGTAAGTAAGTAAGGGAGGGCGGGTTAGTGGCTGGGTTGGTGGGTGGGTAGGTGGGTAGGTGGGTTGGTGGGTAGGTGGGTGGGTTGGTGGGTGGGTAGGAGGGCAGGTGGGTTGGTTGGTGGGTAGGTGGGTGGGTGGGTTGGTGGGTGGGTAGGTGGGTGGGTGGGTTGGTGGGTGGGTGGGTGGGTTGGTAGGTGGGTGGGTGGGTAGGTGGGTGGGTAGGTGGGTGGGTAGGTGGGTAGGTGGGTTGGTGGGTAGGTGGGTGGGTTGGTGGGTGGGTAGGAGGGTGGGTGGGTGGGTTGGTGGGTATGTGGGTGGGTGGGTAGAAGGGTGGGTGGGTGGGCTGGTGGGTGGGTAGGAGGGCGGGTGGGTTGGTGGGTGGGTGGGTGGGTGGGTAGGAGGGCGGGTGGGTGGGTTGGTGGGTGGGTGGGTGGGTAGGAGGGCAGGTGGGTTGGTAGGTAGGTTGGTGGGTGGGTGGGTAGGTGGGTTGGTGGGTAGGAGGGCGGGTGGGTGGGTGGGTGGGTGGGCTGGTGGGTGGGTAGGAGGGCGGGTGGGTTGGTGGGTAGGAGGGCGGGTGGGTGGGTTGGTGGGTGGGTGGGTGGGTAGGAGGGCAGGTGGGTGGGTAGGTAGGTTGGTGGGTGGGTGGGTAGGTGGGTTGGTGGGTAGGAGGGCGGGTGGGTGGGTGGATGGGTAGGAGGACGGGTGGGTGGGTGGGTAGGAGGGCGGGTGGGTGGGTAGGTGGGTAGGAGGGCGGGTGGGTGGGTGGGTAGGAGGGCGGGTGGGTGGGTGGGTAGGAGGGCGGGTGGGTGGGTGGGTGGGTAGGAGGGCGGGTGGGTGGGTAGGTGGGTGGGTAGGAGGGCGGGTGGGTGGGTGGGTGGGTAGGAGGGCGGGTGGGTGGGTGGGTAGGTGGGTGGGTAGGAGTGCGGGTGGGTAGGAGGGCGGGTGGGTGGGTAGGAGAGCGGGTGGGTAGGTGGGTAGGAGGGCGGGTGGGTGGGTGGGTAGGAGAGCGGGTGGGTGGGTGGGTAGGAGTGTGAATGGGTGGGTGGGTGGGTAGGAGGGCAGGTGGGTAGGAGGGCGGGTGGGTGGGTGAGTGGGTAGGAGGGCGGGTGGGTGGGTGGGTAGGAGAGCGGGTGGGTGGGTGGGTAGGAGTGTGGATGGGTGGGTGGGTGGGTGGGTAGGTAGGTGTGTGGGTGGGTAGGTAGGTGGGTGGGTGGGTAGGAGGGCAGGTGGGTAGGAGGGCGGGTGGGTGGGTAGGAGGGTGGGTGGGTAGGTAGGTGGGTGGGTGGGTAGGTGGGTGGGTGGGTGGGTAGGAGGGTGGGTGGGTGGGTGGGTGGGTAGGAGGGTGGGTGGGTGGGTAGGTGGGTGGGTGGGTGGGTAGGTGGGTGGGTAGGAGGCCCGGTGGGTGGGTGGGTAGGAGGGCGGGTGGGTGGGTGGGTGGGTAGGAGGGCGGGTGGGTGGGTAGGAGGGTGGGTGGGTGGGTAGTTGGGTAGGTGAGTGGGTGGGTAGGAGGGTGGGTGGGTGAGTAGGAGGGCGGGTGGGTGGGTAGGAGGGCGGGTGGGTGGGTGGGTGGGTAGGAGTGTGGATGGGTGGGTGGGTAGGAGGGCGGGTGGGTGGGTAGGTGGGTAGGTGGGTGGGTGGGTAGGAGGGTGGGTGTGTAGGTAGGTGGGTGGGTAGGTGGGTGGGTGGGTGGGTAGGTAGGTGGGTGGGTGGGTAGGTAGGTGGGTGGGTGGGTAGGTGGGTGGGTAGGTGGGTAGGTGGGTGGGTGGGTGTGTAGGAGTGTGGATGGGTGGGTAGGAGGGCGGGTGGGTAGGAGGGCGGGTGGGTGGGTGGGTAGGAGGGTGGGTGGGTGGGTAGGTGGGTGGGTAGGAGGGCGGGTGGGTGGGTAGGTAGGAGGGCGGCTGGGTGGGTAGGAGGGCGGGTGGGTGGGTAGGTGGGTGGGTAGGAGGGCGGGTGGGTGGGTGGGTAGGAGTGCGGGTGGGTGGGTGGATGGGTAGGAGGTCGGGTGGGTGGGTGGGTAGGAGTGCGGGTGGGTGGGTGGGTATGAGGGCGGGTGGGTGGGTCGGTGGGTGGGTAGGAGTGCGGGTGGGTAGGTGGGTGGGTAGGAGGACGGGTGGGTGGGTGGGTAGGAGGGCGGGTGGGTGGGTAGGTGGGTGGGTAGGAGGGCGGCTGGGTGGGTGGGTAGGAGGGCGGGTGGGTGGGTGGGTAGGAGGGCGGGTGGGTGGGTGGGTAGGTGGGTGGGTAGGAGGGCGGGTGGGTGGGTGGGTGTGTCGGAGTGTGGGTGGGTGGGTAGGAGGGCGGGTGAGTGGGTAGGAGGGTGGGTGGGTAGGAGGGCGGGTGGGTGGGTAGGAGGGCGGGTGGGTGGGTGGGTAGGAGTGTGGATGGGTGGGTGGGTGGGTAGGAGGGCGGGTGGGTGGGTAGGAGAGCGGGTGGGTGGGTGGGTAGGAGTGTGGATGGGTGGGTGGGTGGGTGGGTGGGTAGGTGGGTGGGTAGGAGGGCGGGTGGGTGGGTGGGTAGGAGGGCGGGTGGGTGGGTGGGTGGGTAGGAGGGCGGGTGGGTGGGTAGGAGAGCGGGTGGGTGGGTGGGTAGGAGTGTGGATGGGTGGGTGGGTGGGTAGGAGGGCGGGTGGGTGGGTGAGTGGGTAGGAGGGCGGGTGGTTGGGTGGGTAGGAGAGCGGGTGGGTGGGTGGGTAGGAGTGTGGATGGGTGGGTGGGTGGGTGGGTGGGTAGGTAGGTGGGTGGGTGGGTAGGTAGGTGGGTGGGTGGGTAGGAGGGCAGGTGGGTAGGAGGGCGGGTGGGTGGGTAGGTGGGTGGGTGGGTAGGTGGGTGGGTGGGTGGGTAGGTAGGTGGGTGGGTGGGTAGGTAGGTGGGTGGGTGGGTAGGTGGGTAGGTGGGTGGGTAGGTGGGTGGGTGGGTGGGTAGGAGTGTGGATGGGTGGGTGGGTGGGTCGGAGGGCGGGTGGGTAGGAGGGCGGGTGGGTAGGAGGGTGGGTCGGTGGGTAGGAGGGCGGGTGGGTGGGTAGGAGGGCGGGTGGGTGGGTGGGTAGGTGGGTAGGTGGGTGGGTGGGTAGGAGGGTGGGTGGGTGGGTAGGAGGGCGGGTGGGTGGGTAGGAGAGCGGATGGGTGGGTAGGAGGGTGGGTGGGTGGGTAGGAGGGTGGGTGGGTGGGTAGGTGGGTGGGTGGGTAGGAGGGTGGGTGGGTGAGTAGGAGGGCGGGTGGGTGGGTAGGAGGGCGGGTGGGTGGGTAGGAGGGTGGGTGGGTGGGTAGGAGTGTGTAAGGGTGGGTGGGTGGGTAGGAGTGTGGATGGGTGGGCGGGTGTGTAGGAGGGCAGGTGGGTAGGAGGGCGGGTGGGTGGGTAGGAGGGTGGGTGGGTGGGTAGGTGGGTGGGTGGGTGGGTAGGTGGGTGGGTGGGTAGGAGGGTGGGTGGGTGGGTGGGTAGGTGGGTGGGTGGGTGGGTAGGAGGGTGGATGGGTGGGTAGGTGGGTGGGTAGGAGGCCCGGTGGGTGGGTGGGTAGGAGGGCGGGTGGGTGGGTGGGTGGGTAGGAGGGCGGGTGGGTGGGTAGGAGAGCGGGTGGGTGGGTGGGTAGGAGGGCGGATGGGTGGGTGGGTAGGAGGGCGGGTGGGTGGGTAGGAGGGCGGGTGGGTGGGTGGGTAGGAGGGCGGGTGGGTGGGTGAGTGGGTAGGAGGGCGGGTGGGTGGGTGGGTAGGAGAGCGGGTGGGTGGGTGGGTGGGTAGGAGGGTGGGTGGGTGGGTGGGTAGGTGGGTGGGTGGGTGGGTAGGAGGGTGGGTGGGTGGGTAGGTGGGTGGGTGGGTAGGTGGGTGGGTAGGAGGCCCGGTGGGTGGGTGGGTAGGAGGGCGGGTGGGTGGGTGGGTGGGTAGGAGGGCGGGTGGGTGGGTAGGAGAGCGGGTGGGTGGGTGGGTAGGAGGGCGGATGGGTGGGTGGGTAGGAGGGCGGGTGGGTGGGTAGGAGGGCGGGTGGGTGGGTAGGAGGGTGGGTGGGTGGGTGAGTGGGTAGGAGGGCGGGTGGGTGGGTGGGTAGGAGAGCGGGTGGGTGGGTGGGTGGGTAGGAGGGCAGGTGGGTAGAAGGGCGGGTGGGTGGGTAGGAGGGTGGGTGGGTAGGTAGGTGGGTGTGTGGGTAGGTGGGTGGGTGGGTGGGTAGGTAGGTGGGTGGGTGGGTAGGTAGGTGGGTGGGTGGGTAGGTGGGTGGGTGGGTGGGTAGGTGGCTAGGTGGGTAGGAGTGTGAATGGGTGGGTGGGTGGGTAGGAGGGCGGGTGGGTGGGTGGGTAGGAGGGCGGGTGGGTGGGTGGGTAGGAGGGCGGGTGGGTGGGTAGGTGGGTAGGTGGGTGGATGGGTAGGAGGGTGGGTGGGTGGGTAGGAGGGCGGGTGGGTGGGTAGGAGGGCGGGTGGGTGGATGGGTGGGTGGGTGGGTAGGAGGGCGGGTGGGTGGGTAGGTGGGTAGGTGGGTGGGTGGGTAGGAGGGTGGTTCGGTGGGTAGGAGGGCGGGTGGGTGGGTAGGAGGGCGGGTGGGTGGGTAGGAGGGCGGGTGGGTGGGTAGGAGGGTGGGTGGGTGGGTAGGTGGGTAGGTGAGTGGGTGGGTAGGAGGGTGGGTGGGTGAGTAGGAGGGCGGGTGGGTGGGTAGGAGGGTGGGTGGGTGGGTAGGAGTGTGGATGGGTGGGTGGGTAGGAGGGCGGGTGGGTGGGTAGGTGGGTAGGTGGGTGGGTGGGTAGGAGGGTGGGTGGGTAGGAGGGTAGGAGGGCGGGTGGGTGGGTAGGAGGGCGGGTGGGTGGGTAGGAGGGTGGGTGGGTGGGTAGGTGGGTAGGTGGGTGGGTGGGTAGGAGGGTGGGTGGGTGAGTAGGAGGGCGGGTGGGTGGGTAGGAGGGCGGGTGGGTGGGTAGGAGGGCGGGTGGGTGGGTAGGTGGGTGGATGGGTGGGTAGGAGTGTGTAAGGGTGGGTGGGTGGGTGGGTGGGTAGGAGTGTGGATGGGTGGGTGGGTGGGTAGGAGGGCAGGTGGGTAGGAGGGCGGGTGGGTGGGTAGGAGGGTGGGTGGTTGGGTAGGTGGATGGGTGGGTAGGTGGGTAGGTGAGTGGGTGGGTAGGAGGGTGGGTGGGTGAGTAGGAGGGCGGGTGGGTGGGTAGGAGGGTGGGTGGGTGGGTGCGTGGATGGGTGGGTAGGAGGGTGGGTGGGTGAGTGGGTAGGAGGGCGGGTGGGTGGGTGGGTAGGAGAGCGGGTGGGTGGGTGGGTGGGTAGGAGTGTGGATGGGTGGGTAGGTAGGTGGGTGGGTGGGTAGTAGGTGGGTGGGTGGGTAGGAGGGCAGGTGGGTAGAAGGGCGGGTGGGTGGGTAGGAGGGTGGGTGGGTAGGAGGGCGGGTGGGTGGGTAGGAGGGCGGGTGGGTGGGTAGGAGGGTGGGTGGGTGAGTGGGTAGGAGGGCGGGTGGGTGGGTGGGTAGGAGAGCGGGTGGGTGGGTGGGTGGGTAGGAGTGTGGATGGGTGGGTAGGTAGGTGGGTGGGTGGGTAGTAGGTGGGTGGGTGGGTAGGAGGGCAGGTGGGTAGAAGGGCGGGTGGGTGGGTAGGAGGGTGGGTGGGTAGGTAGGTGGGTGGGTGGGTAGGTGGGTGGGTGGGTGGGTAGGTAGGTGGGTGGGTGGGTAGGTGGCTAGGTGGGTAGGAGTGTGGATGGGTGGGTGGGTGGGTAGGAGGGCGGGTGGGTGGGTGGGTAGGAGGGCGGGTGGGTGGGTGGGTAGGAGGGCGGGTGGGTGGGTAGGTGGGTAGGTGGGTGGATGGGTAGGAGGGTGGGTGGGTGGGTAGGAGGGCGGGTGGGTGGGTAGGAGGGCGGGTGGGTGGATGGGTGGGTGGGTGGGTAGGAGGGCGGGTGGGTGGATGGGTGGGTGGGTGGGTAGGAGGGCGGGTGGGTGGGTAGGTGGGTAGGTGGGTGGGTGGGTAGGAGGGTGGTTGGGTGGGTAGGAGGGCGGGTGGGTGGGTAGGAGGGCGGGTGGGTGGGTAGGAGGGTGGGTGGGTGGGTAGGTGGGTAGGTGAGTGGGTGGGTAGGAGGGTGGGTGGGTGAGTAGGAGGGCGGGTGGGTGGGTAGGAGGGTGGGTAGGAGTGTGGATGGGTGGGTGGGTAGGAGGGCGGGTGGGTGGGTAGGTGGGTAGGTGGGTGGGTGGGTAGGAGGGTGGGTGGGTAGGAGGGTAGGAGGGCGGGTGGGTGGGTAGGAGGGCGGGTGGGTGGGTAGGAGGGTGGGTGGGTGGGTAGGTGGGTAGGTGGGTGGGTGGGTAGGAGGGTGGGTGGGTGAGTAGGAGGGCGGGTGGGTGGGTAGGAGGGCGGGTGGGTGGGTAGGAGGGCGGGTGGGTGGGTGGATGGGTGGGTAGGAGTGTGTAAGGGTGGGTGGGTGGGTGGGTGGGTAGGAGTGTGGATGGGTGGGCGGGTGGGTAGGAGGGCAGGTGGGTAGGAGGGCGGGTGGGTGGGTAGGAGGGTGGGTGGTTGGGTAGGTGGGTGGGTGGGTGGGTAGGTGGGTGGGTGGGTGGGTAGGTGGGTGAGTGGGTGGGTAGGAGGGTGGGTGGGTGGGTGGGTAGGTGGGTGGGTGGGTGGGTAGGTGGGTGGGTGGGTGGGTAGGTGGGTGGGTGGGTGGGTAGGTGGGTCGGTGGGTAGTTGGTAGGTAGGTAGATATTGCACCTTTTATATTCTCGCCCAAATTCTGTCATTAATCATAATGTAAAAATGTTGGTCCCATTAACACCTGACACTGTAGGTGACTGCAGAGCTCTCTGTGGGCTAACAGTGCAGATCCTGGGGAGGAGGCCGGATAGTGTCCCTCTAACAGTGGAGTTTAAGTACCAACTCCAAGAAGCTTCAAGAAGTCTGGCATTTTGACATGATTCAGTTGCAATGCCACGTGAGTTGGCAGGCACGAGTAGGACACTGTGAACAGACTACCTTCCTTCTAAGAACATAAGAATATAAGAATTAGGAGCAGGAGTAGTCCATTCAGCCCCTCGAGCCTGCTCCGCAATTCAGTAAGATTATGGCAGATCATCGGCCTCAACTCCACTTTCACACCCGATCCCCATATCCAGGCGGCCGAAATTGCCCACCGCTGGAAATGGTGTGCACCTACCCAGTTTTGTGTGTTTTTACCAGCGCGCTGGATGCGGTGACCTCGTAAGCGAACTTCCGCTCTTTAGCGGGTTTTTTCGGTGGACCGGAAGTCGGTCATAACTGGGGCATATATACGTCGGTGAGCGGATGTTCGCAGTCTAGAGGGGTGGGGGGGAGGGGGGCGGAGTGGCCGCCACTGTCAGTCGTCTGCGTTACGCTGATGACGTTGTCACAGTGACGCGTCACCACGGCTCTCCCCTTCACTTAAAGGGGAGATTGGCGCGATTCTTCACGTTCGGTCCACTGGGCCACCAGGGACAGTTTCGGCAGGGCCAGCGGCCTGGCACCCAACAGCCGGAGCCGGGGGGGGCACAATTGTCGACCCAACATGACCAAAAAAAAACATGGCGGCAGCAGCAGTGTGCCCTACCCTTTAACAGGAGCCAAACCGCCATTTTACAAGCCTCACTGCACCGGCAGAAAAAAAGCAGCTTTTGGCACCGCCCGGCAGGAGCAAGATTTTCTCGGTGGGATTCCGCCGTCGGGAGGGGAACATCGGCGGTGTGCGCTCTGATGTTGCACTTAGCACGGATCGGCAGCAGTGGGGCAGTGTGGTGAGCGGGAGCGGTATTTTCAAAATGGCAGCCATTACACGGAAAATCGGCCGCCATCGCGCTCTGCAGCATGTCTGCCGATTTCCAGTGGTAATAGGCCTTAAGGGAAGGGGCAATTTCGGCCCCCAAAAATCTATTGATCTCAGCCTTGAATATACTCAACGACTGAGCCGCCACAGCCCTCTGGGGCAGAGAATTCCAAAGATTCACCACCCTCTGAGTGAAGAAATCTCTCCTCATCTCAGTCCTAAATGGCCGACCCCTTATCCTGAGACGGTGACCCCTGGTTCTAGACTCTCCAGCCAGGGGAAACATCCTCCCTGGATCTACCCTGTCAACCCCCCTCAGGATCTTGTATGTTTCAATGAGATCACCTCTCATTCTTCTAAACTCCAAAGAGTATAGGCCCAATCTACACAATCTCTCCTCATAAGACAGCCCTCTCATCCCAGGAATCAATCTAATGAACCTCCGTTGTACCGCCTCCAAGGCAAGTATGTCCTTCCTTAGATAAGAAGACTAAAACTGTGCACAGTACTCCAGGTGTGGTCTCACCAAGCCCCTGTACAATTGTAGCAAGACTTCCTTGCTCTTATACTCCAACCCCCTTGCAATAAAGGACAACATGCCATTTGCCTGCCTTATTGCTTGCTAAACCTGCATGCTAGCTTTCTGTGTTTCTTGCACCAGGACACCCAAATCTCTCTGAACACTAACATTTAAAAGTTTCTACTTTTAGCATGACCCCAAAGAGCAGCCCTCAACTCTCTTTTAACCTCCCCTTCTCCAGTCGTTCTACTTACGCTATTGATAGAAATTCCTGCTGCTTCTAGTACAGAAAGGTAAAAAGGGCTTCCATTTACACAGTACCTTTCACGACCATGGTTGGTATGTTGGCCTTTATTACAAAAGGATTTGAGTATAAGAGTAAAGACATCTTACTGCAATTATATAGGGCCCTGGTGAGACCACACCTGGAGTATTGTGTACCGTTTTGGTCTCCTTACCTAAGGAAGGATATACTTGCCATAGAGGGAGTGCAACGAAGGTTCACCAGACTGATTCCTGGGATGGGGGGATTGTCCTATGAGGAGAACATACAACATTCTTACAGGGCTTGACAGGGTAGGTGCAGGGAGGATGTTTCCTCTGGCTGGGGAGTCTAGAACCAGGGGTCACAGTCTCAGAATAAGGGGTCAGACTGAGATGAGGAGAAATTTCTTCACTCAGAGGGTGGTGAATCTTTGGCATTCTCTGCATCAGAGGGCTGTGGAGGCTCAGTCGTTGAGTATATTCAAGACAAGAGATCGATATATTTTTGGATATTAAGGGAATAAAGGGATATGGGGACAGTGCAGGAAAGTGGAGTTGAGGTAGAAGATCAGCCATGATCTCATTGAATGGCGGAGCAGGCTTGAGGGGCCGAATGACCGACTCCTGTTCCTAATTCTTATGACCTCAGGACGATTCAAACGGTTTTACAGCCAATGAAGTACTTTTGACGTGCAGTCACTGTTGTAATGTAGGAACCGCTGAAGCCAATCTGCGCACAGCAAGCTCCCACAAGTAGCTGAGATAATGACTCAGATAACCTGTGTCATGTATTCAACCAGCATTGTAACCCATGTATAATCTGACCGAAGTTATACACTGTGAGAACAATGACCACAAGGTGGTGAACTTGTGGGAGACACTCCTAACCTGGACCTTCAGATATAAAAGGAGAAGCTCCACCCACTTCCATCACTTGAGTGCTAAGGAATAAAGGACAGGTCACAGACTGACCTTCTCTCAAGCATGGGCCTTGTGTGCATTTATACTGTATAGCAAGGACGTATCAATGGCGACGAGAAACTGGGATTTAAACCACGCGAGCATAGCCACTAGCAGAACAGATAAGAGATACTGTGTTAAGGAATGGTTGGGACAGAGATTCAACATTGTTAAAGCAGCACACAGTTTTCCAGGCAGACAAGGCAGTCGGGCATGCCCCAACATGTAGTCGAATCCAGAGGGGGAGTTCGACAGAGACAATGGCAAGCTGTACGGCGATTCACGCCATTGCAAGGGACAATGCGGCCAGTAATGGGGCCATCAACACCTGTTAATGGCGCACTCAAGGACATTCACAGGAGCAGTGGGACAATCGACTGGCAAGGGACCTTTTGTTTCCAACAGCAGCTCATGTTGGAGGCGTGGAGGCACACACTCAGCTGGAGTTTGCAGAGATGAGCAAAATACCTGCAGAAATTGCAGAAATGAACGCTGGGAGAAATCGCTGGAAGTTCAGCGAGTTCATGTGGAGCACGTATACAGTTCATACACCAGAATGCCACCAATAATGATGAAAGTGCTCCTCAATGGCATCCCAGTATCAATGGACACGGGGGCCAGCCAGTCCCTGATGGGTATCAAACAGTTCGAAAAGTTGTGGGTGTCCAAGGCCAGGAGGCCAAAATTATCGCCGATTGATGCACAGCTCTGGACATACACAAAGGAGATCATTCCGGTGCTAGGCAGCGCCACGGTAGTCATGACCCACAAAGATTCGGAGAACAGGTTGCCACTCTGGGTTGTCCCGGGGGACGGTCCCGCACTACTGGGGAGGAGTTGGCTTGCTGTCATGAACTGGAAATGGGGCGATGTCAATGCAATTTCCTCTGTGGAGCGAGTATCATGCTCACAGATCCTGGACAAATTTGACTCATTATTTCAACCCGGCATCAGCACTTTCATGGGGGCCAAGGTAGTGATTCACATAAACCCGGACGCCAGGCCAGTACACCACAAGGCCAGAGCGGTGCCGTACATGATGCGAGAAAAGATAGAAGGCAAATTGAACCGCCTGCTGAGGGAAGGCATCATCTCGCCAGTCGAATTCAGTGACTGGGCGAGCCCGATTGTGCCGGTGCTCAAGGCGGATGGGTCGGTCAGGATATGTGGTGATTACAAGGCCACCATCAATCGGGTGTCACTCCAAGACCAGTACCCGCTACCGAGAGCAGAGGATCTCTTTGCGACGCTATCCGGTGGCAAACTTTTTTCAAAATTGGACCTGACCTCAGCTTACATGACCCAGGAGCTGGCGAGTGAGTCGAAGAAGCTGACCACCATCACGACACACAAGGAGGTGTTTGAGTACAACAGATGTCCGTTTGGGATTCGCTCGGCCGCCGCGATCTTTCAACGAAATATGGAAAGCCTCCTCAAGTCGATTCCAGGGACGGTGGTTTTTCAGGACGACATTTTCATCATGGGTTACGATACTGAAGAACACCTCCACAACCTGGAGGAGGTGCAACACAGACTGGACCGGGTAGGGCTGCGACTGAAAAAGGCGAAGTGCGTCTTCCTAGCTCCAGAGGTAGAATTCCTGGGGATGAGGGTAGCAGCAGACGGGATCAGACCTACTGTGTCCAAGACGGAAGCGATCCAGAGAGCACCCAGACTCCGTAACACGACGGAGCTGCGTTCGTTCCTGGGGCTCCTGAACTATTTTGGTAACTTTCTTCCCAAATTGAGCACGCTGCTAGAGCCGCTACACGTGCTCCAACGCAAAGGTCACGAATGGGTCTGGGAGGACAGCCAGGAAAGGGCTTTTAATAGAGCACGCAATTTGTTATGTTCCAACAATTTGTTAATGCTGTATGACCCCTGTAAGAAACTTGTGTTAACGTGCGATGCGTCGTCCTATGGTGTCGGATGTGTGTTGCAGCATGTGAATGCCAAGGGTCAGTTACAGCCGGTAGCTTATGCCTCCAGAAGTCTGTCCCAGGCAGAAAGGGGCTACGGGATGGTAGAAAAGGAGGCGCTCGCATGTGTATATGCGGTAAAGAAAATGCACCAGTACCTGTTTGGCAGGAAATTTGAGCTGGAGACAGATCACAAATCCCTAACGTCCCCTTTGGCCGACAACAAGGCCATAAATGCAAACGCATCGGCCCGCATACAGAGGTGGGCACTCACGTTAGCCGCCTATGACTACACAATTCGGCACAGACCGGGCACCGAAAACTGCGCCGATGCACTCAGCAGGCTCCCACTAGCCACCACTGAGGGGGCTACCGAACATGCTGTTGAGATGGTCATGGCTGTTGAAGCTTTCGGAAGCGAAGGCTCACCCGTGATAGCCCGTCAGATTAAAGTTTGGACAAATAAAGAGCCGCTATTGTCTCTAGTCAAGAAATGTGTCCTGAATGGGGACTGGGCAGCCACGTAAAGGGCATGCCCCTGAGGAATTTAAACCATTTCACAGGCGCAGGGATGAACTCTCGATTCAGTGCGATTGCCTACTGTGGGGAAATTGCGTAGTCATGCCCCAGATAGGCAGAGAGGTGTTCATCAGAGAACTCCACAATGAGCACCCGGGCATTGTCATGATGAAGGCAATTGCCAGGTCACACGTTTGGTGGCCAGGGATAGACGTAGATCTGGAACTTTGTGTTTGCAGGTGCAACATGTGTGCCCAGCTGGGCCATGTGCCCAGGGAAGCCCCCCTTAGCCCTTGGTCCTGGCCCGCCAAGCCATGGTCACGCATCCATGTGGACTATGCAGGTCCTTTCATGGGAAAAATGTTTTTGGTTGTAGTAGACGCCTACTCCAAATGAATCGAGTGTGACATTTTAAATTCAAGCACATCCTCTGCCACGGTAGAAAGTCTATGGGCAATGTTCGCCACCCACGGTCTACCAGACATCGTGGTCAGCGACAATGGCCCGTGCTTCACAAGCACTGAATTCCAGGACTTCATGGCAGGCAATGGAATTAACCTTGTCAGAACGGCACCTTTCAAGCCGGTCTCAAACGGCCAGGCAGAACGAGCAGTGCAGATAATCAAACAGGGGATGCTCAGAATTCAAGGGGCTTCCCTACAAAGATGCTTATCACGCCTCCTGTTGGCCAGTAGATCCCGACCACACTCACTCACAGGGGTTCCACCCACAGAGCTGCTAATGAAAAGGACACTCAAAACCCGGTTATCTCTTTTCCACCCCACCATGAAAGAAATTGTCGAGAGCAGGCACCAGTCACAATATGACTACCATGACAGGAATGCGAGGACGCTATGTATTGATGTAAATGATCCTGTTTTTGCCCTCAACTACCCTGCAGGGCCCAAATGGCTAGCAGGCACTGTGATTGCCAAAGAGGGAAATAGGATTCTGGTAGTTAAACTTACCAATGGACAAATCTGCCGCAAACATGTGGATCAAACAAAAAGGAGGTTCAGCAACCCCATAGAAGAAGCAGAGGAAGAACACGATATAGAGTTCACTCCACCACAGGTGACTGAACACCGGAACCAAAGGGAGGAGAGCCCAGTCACTGTGGGCAGTCCGGACAGGCCTGAGGCACTCAGGCCAGCACCCAACAACCGGAGCCCCAACTCAGGCGCTCTACAAGAGAGCGTAAACCACCAGAGAGACTCAACCTGTGTTCCCAATAAGACTTTGGGGGGGAGGTGATGTCATGTATTCAACCAGCATTGTAACCCATGTATAATCTGACCTAAGTTGTACACTGTGAGAAGAATGACCACAAGGTGGTGAACTTGTGGGAGACACTCCTAACCTGGACCTTCAGGTATAAAAGGGGAAGCTCCACCCACTTCCATCACTTGAGTGCTAAGGAATAAAGGACAGGTCACAGACTGACCTTCTCTCAAGCATAGGCCTCGTGTGCATTTATACTGTATAGCAAGGTCGTATCAATCTATTTTCTTTTAGTGATGTTGGTTGATGGATAAATATCGGCCAAGACACTGGGGAGAACTCCCCTGTTCTTCGCAATAGTGCCATGGGATCTTTTAACATCCATCTGAGAGGGCAGAGGGAGCATCAGTCTAACATCTCCTCCGAAAGGCAGCACCTCCGACAGTGCGGCACTCCCTCAGCACTGCACTGGGAGTGTCAGCCTACATTTTTGCACTCAAGTCCCTGGAGTGGGACTTGAATCCACAACCTTCTGACTCAGAAATGAGAGTGCTGCCCACTGAGCCGCGGCTACAAAGATTCGACACGCAAAGGGTGGTAGAGGTTTGGAACTCTCTTCCGCAAACGACAGTTGATGCAAGATCAATTGTTAATTTCAAATCTGAGATTGACAGAATTTTGTTCACCAAAGGTATTAAGGGATATGGGGCCAAAGGCTTGTATATGGAGTTAGGTCATAGATCAGCGATGATCTCATTGAATGGTGGAACAGGCTCGAGGGGCTGAATGGCTGACTCCTACCCCTATTTTCCGACCACTGACAATGGAGCTTGTTGGGGGCAAAACCAATGTGCGTGGAATTCTTTCAAATGGCTGAACAATGGCGGCTTCTCTCGGGGAGACAGCGACTGCTGTCACCATCACAGGCAGTCCCTCGAAATCGAGGAGGACTTGCTTCCACTCTAAAAATGAGTTCTTAGGTGACTTAATAATCCAATACAGGAATTACAGTCTCTGTCACATGTGGGACAGATAGTCGTTGAGGGAAGGGGTGGGTGGGACAGGTTTGCCGCACACTCTTTCGGCTGCCTGCGCTTGATTTCTGCATGCTCTTGGCAATGAGACTCGAGGTGCTCAGCGCCCTCCCGGATGCGCTTCCTCCACTTAGGGCGGTCTTTGGCCAGGGACTCCGAGGTATAAGTGGGGATGTTGCACTTTATCAGGGAGGCTTTGAGGGTGTCCTTGTAATGTTTCTTCTGCCCACCTTTGGCTCGTTTGCCGTCAAGGAGTTCCGAGTAGAGTGCTTGCTTTGGGAGTCTCGTGTCTGGCATGCGAACAATGTGGTCTGCCCAGCGGAGCTGATCAAGTGTGGTCAGTGCTTCAATGCTGGGGATGTTGACCTGATCGAGAACACTAATGTTGGTGCATCTGTCCTCCCAGGGGATTTGCAGGATCTTGCGGAGATATCGTCGGTGGTATTTCTCCAGCAACTTGAGGTGTCTACTGTTCATGGTCCATGTCTCTGAGCCATACAGGAGGGTGACTGCTGTGGTGATTGCTTAAAACCTTTTTTATGTCTACTTAGCGAAAAGAATTTCTTGCCGAGGTGATATGTTTCATGGGATTCTTGTATTGAATAATGGGACACAAAGCTGGGTGGCGGGTGTGAGCTGTGAGGAGGACGCTAAAAGGCTGCAGGGTGACTTGGACAGGTTAGGTGAGTGGGCAAACGAGTGGCAGATGCAGTATAATGTGGATAAATGTGAGGTTATCCACTTTGGGGGCAAAAACACGAAGGCAGAATATTATCTGAATGGTGACAGATTAGAAAAAGGGGAGGTGCAGCGAGACCTGGGTGTCATGGTTCATCAGTCATTGAAAGTTGGCATGCAGGTACAGCAGGCGGTGAAGACGGCAAATGGTATGTTGGCCTTCATAGCTAGGGGATTTGAGTGTAGGAGCAGGGAGGTCTTACTGGAGTTGTACAGGACCTTAGTGAGGCCTCACCTGAAATATTATGTTCAGTTTTGGTCTCCTAATCTGAGGAAGGACATTCTTGCTATTGAGGGAGTGCAGCGAAGGTTCACCAGACTGATTCCCGGGATGGCAGGACTGACATATAAGGAGAAACTGGATCGACTGGGCCTGTATTCACTGGAGTTTAGAAGGATGAGAGGGGATCTCATAGAAACATATAAACTTCTGACGGGACGAGACAGATTAGATGTAGGAAGAATGTTCCCGATGTTGGGGAAGTCCAGAACCAGGGGACACAGTCTTAGGATAAGGGGTAGGCCATTTAGGACTGAGATGAGGAGAAACTTCTTCACTCAGAGAGTTGTTAACCTGTGGAAATCCCTACCGCAGAGAGTTGTTGATGCCAGTTCATTGGATATATTCAAGAGGGAGTTAGATATGGCCCTTACGGCTAAAGGGATCAAGGTGTATAGAGAGAAAGCAGGAAAGGGGTACTGAGATGAATGATCAGCCATGATCTTATTGAATGGTGGTGCAGGCTCGAAGGGCCGAATGGCTTACTCCCGCACCTATTTTCTATGTTTCTATGTTTCTATGAAAGTTGCGGTCAGAGGCTTCCTTTATATGAATGCCTCCCACCCGAATAAAATCTACGAAATTACCTGTTGGTCCCCGGAGGCATGTAAGATTGCGGTCTGAGGCCCTCATTCAATGCAGCACAGTGCACGGGGAGATTTCTTCCACATACGGACGTATCTGCTGGGATCACGTGGGCCTGGACCATCAATCACTATGTCGTATTAACCATATCAACAAGAGCAGACATTGACGCCGAGATTCAACACCGCCTCCAGTGCACGAGTGCAGCCTTCGGCCATCTGAGGAAAAGAGAGTTTGAAGACCAGGCCCTCAAAACTGCCACCAAGCTCATGGTCTACAGGGCTGTAGTGATACCCGCCCTCCTGTATGGCTCAGATACATGGACCATATACAGTAGACACCTCAAGTCGCTGGAGAAATATCACCAACGATATCTCTGCAAGATCCTAAAAATCCCCTGGGAGGACAGACCCTCCAACATTAGCGCCCTCGACCAGGCCAACATCCCCAGCATTGAAGCACTGACCACACTCGATCAGCTCCGCTGGGCAGGCCACATTGTCCGCATGCCAGACACGAGACTCCCAAAGCAAACTCGGAACTCCTTCACGACAAATGAGCCAAAGGTGGGCAGAGGAATCGTTACAAGGACACCCTCAAAGCCTCTCTGATAAAGTGCAACATCCCCATTGACATCTAGGAGTCCCTGGCCAAAGACCGCCCTAAGTGGAGGAAGTGCATCCGGGAGGGCGCTGAGCACCTCGAGTCTCATCGCCGAGAGCATGCAGAAATCAAGCACAGGCAGCGGAAGGAGCGTGCGGCAAACCAGACTCCCCACCCACTTTTTCCCTCAACGACTATTTGTCCCACCTGTGACAGGGACTGTGGGTTCTCATATTGGACTGTTTAGCCACCTAAGGACTCATATTAAGAGTGGAAGCAAGTCTTCCTCGATTCCGAGAGAATGCCTATGATGATGATGATTAACCGTATTAACTCTTAACTGATAAGGGAATAAGGGGTTATGGGGAGCGGGCAGGGAAATAGACCTGAGCCCATGATCGGATCAGCCATGATCGTATTAAATAGCGGAGCAGGCTTGCGGGGCCGTATGGCCTACTCCTGCTCCTATTTCTTATGTTCTTATGTCGCCTCATTGATAATAATGGGAGCTCCGTTTATATGGGCTCCCATTACTCTCAATGAGATTAAAGCCCCCTAAAACACCGAAACAGAGTACAATAAATTAAAAAAAACACCTCACATATTTAAAATTAATTGAAATTAAATGTTTTAGAAAAAAATATATTATTTGGAATTTTTTTTTCTTGTGTTTTAAAAGGGTTAAAAATAGACTTACCTTAATGGACAGGATTTTTAATATAAAAATAAATTATTAAATTTAATTTTTCTATGTTTTAAAACTTTTACGCTGGTAAAACTAAGCTACGCCGGCTTTTAGCAGGTTATAGGTTTGAAGGACATTCGCTGGGCAGAAGTTGAGCAAATAGCCCCAATCCCCGACCCACGGATGTCCTTCTCCCAGAGAAGCGTAGAATTTCTCTAAAGAATTTTTGATAGACTTTGTTTTTAACCCCTTCCTTCTCTCAAGCCCACAGCGGGCAGAGGCAACCTTGTATATTGTTGTCTAATTATCACCCGGACAGCAGTCAGGGATCCAGACGGCGGGATATGGAACAGAAGCCAGTGTTTAGCAAAGAGAAACGGAGGGGAGTTGAAGGTTCACAGATCTTATCTGAACAGGTCACTGAACTGGGCCGGGGAACTATCGAGTGACGTTAATCACATTGCAACTCACCACAAGGCTCCATTACAGTCTGAACTGCACAGCTTTGCAGACAATGAGACTGCCCGCCTCTCTTCTGATACTTCACGTCTCAATCTCCCAACTTTAGGTTGAACAAAAAAGAAAGACTTGGATTTATATAGTGCCTTTCAGGACCACCGGACGTCTCAAAACACTTTACAGCCAATGAAGCACTTTTTGAAGTGCAGTCACTGTTGTAATGTAGGAAACGCGGCAGCCGATTTGCGCACAGCAAGCTCCCACATACAGCAATGTGATAATAACCCGATAATCTGTTTTTTTAGTGATGTTGTTTGAGGGATAAATATTGACCCCAGGACACCGGGGAGAACTCCTGCTGCTATTCTTCAACATAGTGACCGTGGGATCTTTTACATCCACCTGAGAAAGCAGACAGGGCCTCAGTTAACATCTCATCTGAAAGACGGCACCTCCGACAGTGCAGCACTCCCTCAGCACTGCACTGGGAGTGTGAAAACACTTTGTATTCCCTCTCTCACTACCGCACCAGCTAATATCGGAGCAGGTGTGAGATGATCAGTTGTGACGAGTCTCACCCATCCCACGAGTATCATCATCATAGGCAGTCCATCGAAATCGAGGAAGACTTGCTTCCACTCCAAACGTGAGTTCTCAGGTGACTGAACAGTCCAATACGGGAATTACAGTCTCTGTCACAGGTGGGACAGACAGTGGTTGAAGGAAAGGGTGGGTGGAGAGTCTGGTTTGCCGCACTCACCTTCCGCTGCCTGCACTTGTTTTCTGCATGCTCTCAGCGATGAGACTCGAGGTGCTCAGCACCCTCCCGGATGCTCTTCCTCCACTTAGGGCGGTCTTTGGCCAGGGATTCCCAGGTGTTGGTGGGGATGTTGCATTTTATCAAGGAGGCTTTGAGGGTGTCCTTGAAACGTTTCCTCCGTTCACCTGGGGCTCACTTGCCGTGCAGAAGTTCCAAGTAGAGCGCTTGCTTTGGGAGTTTTGTGTCGGGCATGTGGACAATGTGGCCCTTCCAACGGAGCAGGTTGAGTGTGGTCAGTGCTTCGATGCTGGAGATGTTGGCCTGGTCGAGGATGCTAATGTTGGTGGGTCTGTCCTCCCAGGGAATTTACAGGATCTTGCGGAGACAGATTTGGTGATATTTCTCCAGTGATTTGAGGTGTCTACTGTATATGGTCCACGTCTCTGAGCCATATAGACCATGAGCTTGGTGCGAGTAAGCGACCATAAGTGTGTATAGATACATGGTCAAAACACATAATTCCGGTCTGATACACCCAGTGCAGTGCTGAGGGAGCGCTGCACTGTCAGAGGTACTAATTTTATTATTTTCGGATGGGATTTTAAACCCATCCTGCACACTCAGGTGGACATAAAAGATGGCCACTATTTCGAAGAAGAGCGGCTGAGATCACCCTGGAGTCCTGGAACCAATATTTATCCTTCAGCCAACATTACTAAAGAACAGATTATTTGTTCATTTATCGCATTCCTACTTGTGGGAGCTTACTGTGCGCCAATTGGCTGCCGCATTTCCGTATATTACTACAGTGTTGTAATGTTGGAAACGCGGCAGCCAATTTGTGCACAGCACGCTCCCACAATGAGCAATGTGATAATGATCCGATAATCTGGTTAAGGGATAAATGTCAGCTTCAGGACACCTGGGATAACTCCCCTGCTATTCTTCCTATAGTGACCACCCTTCAAAAAGTGCTTCATTGGCTCGAAAGCAATTTGCGATGTGAAAGGCGCTATATACATTCAAGTTTTTTTCCATTTTACTATCACACACTTCCACTCCTCTTTTTGATCTTCTTTTCCCTCTTTTTCTCATCTTTTTCTCTCTTTCCCTGTCTTCTTTTGTTTACATTTTCCTTTCTCCCCCACATCGTGCCTGGCTTGTGGCTTTTCTCTCTCTGCAGCACTGCGAGAGAGCCAGCTGTTGACCTCTGTGTGAAAGAATTACTTGAGTGATTCTTGCCAATTGAAGAACTGTTGGCTGTCCAAGGTTTACACCATGGCTGATCTGATCATGGACTCAGCTCCACTTCCCTGCCCGCTCCTCATAGCCCTTTACTCCCTTATCATTCAAAAATCTGTCTATCTCCGCCTTAAACATATTCAATGACCCAGCCTCCACAGCTCTCTAGGGCAGAGAATTCCACAGATTTACAACCCTCTGAGAGAAGAAATTCCTCCTCATCTCAGTTTTAAACGGCTGGCCTCTTATTCTAAAACTATACCCTCTAGTTCTAGATTCCCCCACGAGGAGAAACATCCTCTCTGCATCTACTCTGTCAAGCCCCCTCAGTACCTTATACGTTTCAATAAGATCACCTCTCATTTTTCTAAACTTCAATGAGTATAGGCCCAACCTGTTCAACCTTTCTTCATATGACAAGCCCTTCATCTCAGGAATCAACCTAGTGAACCTTCTCTGAACTGCCTCCAGTGTAAGTATACCCCTCCTTAAATAAGGAGACTAAAACTCTAAATGCTAAATTTTTGTGTTTCATTTACAAGAACCCCCAAATCCCTCTGTACTGCAGCATTTTGTATTCTCTCCCCATTTAAATAATAATTTGCTTTTTATTTTTTCTACTAAAGTGGATAACCTCACACTTTCTCACATTATACTCCATCTGCCAAATCTTTGCCCACTCACTGAGCCTATATTTATCTCTTTGTAGATTCTTTGCGTTCTCCTCACAACTTGCTTTCCCACCCATCTTTGTATCATTAGCAGACTTGTATCATTAGCATTATACTCGGTCCCTTCATCCAAGTCATTAATATAGATTGTAAATAGTTGAGGCCCCCAGCACTGATTCCTGTGGCACCCCACTAGTCACAGTTTGCCAACCGGAAAATAACCCATTTATTCCGACTCTCACCTCTTCCGCCAATGAGAATAGTTTCTCTTTATCTACTCTATCTAAACGCCACATAATTTTAAACACCTCTATCAAATCTCCTCTTAGCCTTCTCTGCTCCAAGGAGAACAACTCCAGCTTCACCAGGCTATCCATCTAACTGTAATTCCTCATTCCTGGAACAATTCTAATAAATCTATTCTGCACCCTCCCCAAAGCCTTAAGAACATAAGAACATAAGAAATAGGAGCAGGAATAGGCCATACGGCTCCTCGAGCCTGCTCCACCATTTAATAAGATCATGGCTGATCTGATCATGGACTCAGCTCCATTTCCCTGCCCACTCCCCATAACCCCTTATTCCCTTATCGCTCAAAAATCTGTCTATCTCTGCCTTAAATATATTCAATGACCCAGCCTCCACAGCTCTCTGGGGCAGAGAATTCCATAGATTTACAACCCTCTGAGAGAAGAAATTCCTCCTCATCTCAGTTTTAAATGGGCGGCCCCTTATTCTGAGACTATGTCCCCTAGTTTTACCTTCCCCTATGAGTAGAACTATCCTCTCTGCATCCACCTTGTCGAGCCCCCTCATTATCTTATATGTTTCGATAAGATCACCTCTCATTCTTCTGAATTGCAATGTGTATAAACCCAACCTACTCAACCTATCCTCATAAGACAACCTCCTAACAGGGCGATGCACGCCGCAATGACATCACGATCTCCGGGCTAAATCCCTGCCCGATATGGCGGGAGGCGATGTCAGCGCCATGTCCGGTCGCAAAGACAGTTACGCCTTGTTAGTGCCCCCCTAATGAGAGGCGCAAATGCACCCAATTTCTAGCCCATGGTTCTATTTATAAAGCCCAGGATCCCATTGCCTTGATTTAGTGCATTGTTAACCTGCCTTTTATTGATTATTATATGGTCTTTTATTTCATTGCTGTTTGTGGGAGCTTGCTGTGTGCAAATTGGCTGCTGGGTTTCCTTCATTACAGCAGTGACTACACTCCAAAAGTACTTCATTGGCTGTAAAGCGTTTCTGGTCATGAAAGGCACTTAATAAATGCAAGTCCTATCTTGCTTTTTCTTTCATAATCTAACGAAAAAAGCCCCAATTTTTCAAGTCTCACTTTGTATTTGAAGTTCCTCATAGCAGGTAACATCCTAATAAATGTGGTCTCCTTTTTTACGAAAGGATATACTTGCATTGGAGGCAGTTCAGAGAAGGTTCACGAGGTTGATTCCAGAGGAGAGAGGGTTGTCTTATGAAGAAAGGTTGAGCAGGTTGGGCCTATACTCATTGCAGTTTAGAAGAATGAGAGGTGATCTTATTGAAACGTATAAGATTCTGACGAGGCTTGACAGGGTAGATGCAGAGAGAATGTTTCCCCTCGAGGGGGAATCTAGAACTAGGAGGCGTAGTTTCAGAATAAGGGGTCGCCCATTTAAAACGGAGATGAGGAGGAATTTCTTCTCTCAGAGGATCGTGAATCTTTGGAATTCTCTGCCCCAGAGAGCTGTGGAGGCTGGGTCATTGAATATATTTAAGGTGGAGATAGACAGATTTTTGAACTTTAAGAGAGTCAAGGGTTATGGGGAGCGGGCAGGGAAGTGGAGCTGAGGCCAAGATCAGATCAGCCATGATCTTATTGAATGGCGGAGCAGGCTCGAGGGGCCGAATGGCCGACTCCTGCTCCTATTTCTTATGTTCTTATGTACCCTCACCAAAGCTTCAATATCCTGTCTGTAGTGCGGAGTCCAATACAACACACATTGATCACTTTGATCTCCCATAAGGCTGAATGAGGCAGCCTTGGCTTAATTACTGCTTTCTGTGCTGTTATTGTGACCATACAGATTATGAAACCTGAGAATACTCCACTGCCCCTCCACCTTCCAGGGAGTCCTGGCCACCAAACATTACGATCTGAAAATACACTGAATGCAGAATATTACGATAATTGCTACAAGAAGCAGAGGGGGGAAATGAGGAGAAATCTTTATTTTTGAGGCAGCGAGTGGTTACGATCTGGAACGCGCTGCCTGAAAGGGCAGTGGAAGCAGATTCCACAGCAACTTTCAAAAGGGGGAATTGGATAACTATTTGAAAAGGAAACATTTGCAGGGCTGTGGGGAAAGAGCAGGGGGCGTGGGACTGATTGGATCGCTCTTTGAAAGAGCCAGCACAGGCACGATGGGCTGAATGGCCTCCTCCTGTACTGTACGATTCGAGGATTCGAATCCAAGTGTGAGATCCCAGCCCGGCCTAATCAGCCAAGAATTGTTGCTAAAGCGGGCTGAATAAAAACGTTTGAACTACGAACTATTTCTCCCCAGTTTCGTTACACCTACCAGCTTGTGTTTTGATTTTGTAAAAGGATTTAATTTATTCCTTATTGTTAATCCTGGATAAACACACGACTGGTCCAAACATAACTCTGCTCCCAGTGTCGAATTCCAATGCGTCCGAACCATTTTCCATTCACTGGCATTACACAAAAGAGCCTCATTCAAGCAAAACATGCAACTCGAGACTCGTTGTCCCACGGTGACATGTCCCTCCATTCTCTGCTGTTGCTGCTAATTGCAGAGTTTGCAGGGCGTGGTGCAGAATCTGCTGATCAAGGCACGATGCTGAAAACCAGTCCCTTTCATGAAACCAGTTTCTATGTATCTGTTTTTCTTTCCAGTTTAACAAGTTGCTCCGTTCGTCGATCGTTAGTAAAGTCTTGGTCCGAGGCCAAGTATTTAGTTTCCAAGGTATCCATCTAAGCCGTCTGGATCCTTAGATCAGATTCCAGCCTGTAACTCACTCCCGGGTATCCGTTATTCTATATATAAACCCCCTGAACCCCTCGATTAGATTCCAGCCTGTAACTCACTCCCAGGTATCTGTTATTCTATATATAAACACCCTGAACCCCTCAATTAGATGCCAGCCTGTAACTCACTCCTGGGTATCTGTTATTCTATATATAAACCCCCTGAACCCCTCAATTAGATTCCAGCCTGTAACTCACTCCCGGGTAGCTGTTATTCTATATATAAACCCCCGAATCCCTCGATTAGATTCCAGCCTGTAACTCACTCCCGGGAATCTGTTATTCTAAATATAATCCCCCCCGAACCGCTCGATTAGATTCTAGCCTGAGGTGGAGGTCCCCAATTGAGTGCTCTCTACGCGGGAGTCCTCCCACTATTTATTGGGGACTTGGCCTGGAGGGTGTTGCATGGAGCAGTCCCGTGCAATCAGTTTTTAAAGTCGGGTCACGGGCTCCCAGGCCGCCTGCAATTTCTGCTGCCTGGAGGAATCCTTGTTCCATGTTTATGTGGAATGTGCGAGTTGCAGTCCCTCTTCCAATATTTGAAGGGGCTGCTCCTTAAATTCTGGTTGCACTTCAGTCCCACGCTCCTGATCTTTAGGCACCCTGTGTGGAGGAGAGCGGGTAGGTCCGAGGGCCTCCTCTTAGGACTGCTCCTGGGCACGGCCAAGGTGGCCATCAGCCGGTCCTGGCAGCAGGCGGTCGAGGGGGTCGTTCAGCCCGACTGCCTGCCTCTCTTCCGCGCGTACATCCGCGCCAGGGTGTCCCTGGAGATGGAGCACGCGGTGTCCACCGGTACGCTCGCGGCCTTCCGCGAGAGGTGGGCGCCGGAGGGACTGGAGTGCATCATCACCCCCGGCAACCAAATTTTAATTTGATCCATTTAACGTCTAAAGTTTAATTTGTTTATTTGTCGGTTTTTGGTGCCCCTTTAATAAGGGGGCACTTGATTTGTAGGTTAAACTTAAAACAGTTGTAACTCACTCCTGGGTATCCGGATTAACTAGAGTGCGTGTTGTTGGGAGGGTCTGTGTGGGGGGGCATGGTTAGGAAGGCTTCTGCGACAGCACCTCCCAAACCCGCGCCCTCCACCACCTAGAAGGACCAGGGCTGCAGGCGCATGGGAACACCACTCCCACCAAAATCCCTGGAAATAAAATCGGGCTGGGGGTAAAGTCGGGCTCTGTTGTGATCGTTCCAGTTGGTTTAAAGTTACCCCTCGCCGCCCCCCCTCCGCTGGGCTCTGTGTAAATGTTTGTCTGCTGCAGGCTGAAATACTCAGACAGACTTGGCAGCAGTCACCCGCCTCCTGAGGGAGGTTTTGTGTCCCATACCTGACCCGCTGTGGCGTATCTCGCTTGGAACACAATCGCAGCAGCCCGCGCTTCAATGGATTTTGCTGATCGACCTCACGCACTTTCCGCTCACGGATCTCGTTCCTAACGCCTTCCCCATGCCAAAGTCTTTGCTGATGAGGCGAGGAGGGAACGGCATGTATTCAAAGGGTTCGGATTGATCTCTAACCCTCTTCATTCCGAGGCAGAAGATTGAGGTTCGGACTCGAGTGCATTAACCTCAACATCTGCTCCAGGGCAGTGCTGAGGGAGTGCTGCACTGTCGGAGGGGCAGTACTGAGGGAGCGTCACACTGTCGGAGGGGCAGTACTGAGGGAGCGCCACACTGTCGGAGGGGCAGTACTGAGGGAGCGCCACACTGTCGGAGGGGCAGTACTGAGAGAGCGCCGCACTGTCGGAGGGGCAGTACTGAGGGAGCGTCACACTGTCGGAGGGGCAGTACTGAGGGAGCGCCGCACTGTCGAAGGGCAGTACTGAGGGTGCGCTGCACTGTCAGAGGTGCTGTCTTTCAGATGAGATGTTAAACCAAGGCCCCGTCTGCTAACATTTGTGGATGTAAACAATCTCATGGTGCTATTTTGAAGAAGAGCAGGGGGTGTTATCACTGGTGTCCTGGGCCAATATTTATCCCTCAACCACAATCACTAAAACAGATTATCCAACCACTATCTCATTTCTGTTGCTGGGAGCTGTGCACAGATATAGCTTCCGCATTTCCTTACATTACAACAGCGACCACACATCAAAGATACGTCATTGGCTGTGAAGCGTTTTTGGTCATTGCAAAAGGCATTTTAAAGAAAAAGAAAGAAAAAATCATAGAAATTTACAGCATGGAAGGAGGCCATTTTGGCCCATTGTGTCCGTGCCAGCCAACAACGAGCTATCCAGCCTAATCCCACTTTCCAGCTCTCGATCCATAGCCCTGTAGGTTATGGCACTTCAGGTGCACATCCAAGTACTTTTTAAATGTGGTGAGGGTTTCTGCCTCTACCATCCTTTCAGGCAGTGAGTTCCAGACCCCCACCACCCTCTGGGTGAAGAAATTTCCCCTCAAATCCCCTCTAAACCTCCCCCCAATTACTTTAAATCTATGCCCCCTGGTTGCTGACCCCTTTGCCATGGGAAACATGTCCTTCCTATCCACTCTATCCAGGCCCCTCATAATTTTATACACCTCAATCAGCTCTCCCCTCAGCCTCCTCCGTTCCAAAGAAAACAGACCCAGCATCTCCAAACTTTCCTCCTAGCCAAAATTCTCCAGTCCAGGCAACATTCTTGTAAATCTCCTCTGTACCTTTTCCAGTGCAATCACATATTTCCTGTAATGTGGTGACCAGAACTGCACGCAGTACTCCAGCTGCGACCTAACCAGTGTTTTATACAGTTCAAGCATAACCTCCTTGCTCGTGTATTCTATGCCTCAGCTAATAAAGGCAAGTATTCCGTAAGCCTTTTTAACCACCTTATCTACCTGGCCTGCTACCTTCAGGGATCTGTGGACCTGCACTCCCTTTGTTCCTCTACACCTCTCAGTGTCCTACCATTTAATGCATTTGCATTTATATAGCGCCTTTCGTGACCTCAGGATGTCCCAAAGCGCTTTACAGTCAATTAAGTGCTTTTTGGAGTGTAGTCACTGTTGTAATGTGGGAAATGCGTCAGCCAATTTGTGCACAGCAAGCTCCCACAAACAGCAATGTGATAATGACCAGATAATCTGATCTTAGTGTTGTTGGTTAAAAGATAACTATTGAGAACTTCCCTGCTCGTCTTCGAATAGTATCAGGGGACCTTTTTACATCCACCTGAGAGAGAGTGGAGGGAGCCTCAGTTTAACGTCTCATCTGAAAGTATTAGGGCTCGAAATTCAGCCCCGCTGGAAAGCTCTCCCCACCTTTTTGTGGCCATTAGCGCCGAAATTTTTTCGTGGCTGGGCCACCCCATATTCAGCTCCAAAAGTGAACAAATGGGTTCCAGCGCGAACGAACCCTTCCAAAGTGGAGTTTTCAGCGGTGTGGCTGTCTTAGTTTGAGTGTTATCACCACTGAGAAATTCAGCATGCAGGTAAGGGTTTCGAATGAAATTCAGCTGCCCCTGGCCTGTTTAAAGGAAAGCCTTGAATCAAGGCCCTGAGGGGGAAGGAGTTTGGAAGGATGGCTGGTGTAAGAAGTGCAAGGAGAGCCAACAGGGTCACTGATATGGAGCTGGAGACACTGATGGACGGTGTGAAGGTGGGCAGGGCAGTTCTCAATAGTTACCCTTCAACCAACAACACTAAGAACAGATTATCTGTTTCCTGACGTGGGGAGACCTGGCAGACCGCCAATACATAATGCATGAAGAGAGATTGCAGGGGAGGTGTCAGGCACCTCCATATATGTGAGGACGCACACTCCCAGGAGGGTGCTGGCCTGTCTGCGCCCGGCCCTTCCAGGGTGGCGATGGGTTGATACCTCCTGACTCTGGGGCGACGGAGATCCTCCTCCTGAGCTTCCTCCTCCTCAGGTGGTGCTGCTGGCTCGACCTCCAGCGGCTGTCCCCTCATGATGACCAGGTTGTGCAGCATACAGCAGACCACAACGATTATGGAGACCCGTTGAGGAGAGTGCTGCAAGGTGCCACCAGAGTCATCCAGGCACCGGATCCTCTGTTTAAGGATGTCTATGCACTGCTCGATGATGCACCTACATAAGAACATAAGAATTAGGAACAGGAGTAGGCCATCTAGCCCCTCAAGCGTGCTCTGCCATTCAACAAGATCACGGCTGATCTGGCCGTGGACTCAGCTCCACTTACCCGCCCGCTCCCCATAACCCTTAATTCCCTTATTGGTTAAAAATCTATCTATCTGTGATTTGAATACATTCAATGAGTTAGCCTCAACTGCTTCCTTGGGCAGAGAATTCCACAGATTCACAGCCCTCTGGGAGAAGAAATTCCTTCTCAACTCAGTTTTAAATTGGCTCCCCCGTATTTTGAGGCTGTGCCCCCTAGTTCTAGTTTTCCCTCACCAGTGGAAACAACCTCTCTGCCTCTATCTTGTCTATCCCTTTCATTTTTTTAATATTTCTATAAGATCACCCCTCATCCTTCTGAACTCCAACGAGTAAAGACCCAGTCTACTCAATCTATCATCATAAGGTAACCCCCTCATCTCCGGAATCAGCCTAGTGAATCGTCTCTGTACCCACTCCAAGGCGAGTATATCCTTCCTTAAGTAAGGTGACCAAAACTGCACGCAGTACTCCAGGTGCGGACTCACCAATACCCTGTACAGTTGCAGCAGGACGTCCCTGCCTTTGTACTCCATCCCTCTCGCAATGAAGGCCAACATTCCATTCGCCTTCCTGATTACCTGCTGCACCTGCAAACTAACTTTTTGGGATTCATGCACAAGGACCCCCAGGTCCCTCTGCACCGCAGCATGTTGTAATTTCTCCCCATTCAAATAATATTCCCTTTTAATGTTTTTTTTTCCAAGGTGGATGACCTCACATTTTCCGACATTGTATTCCATCTGCCAAACCTTAGCCCATTCGCTTAACCTATCTAAATCTCTTTGCAGCCTCTCTGTGTCCTCTACACAACCCGCTTTCCCACTAATCTTTGTGTCATCTGCAAATTTTGTTACACTACACTCTGTCCCCTCTTCCAGGTCATCTATGTATATTGTAAACAGTTGTGGTCCCAGCACTGATCCCTGTGGCACACCACTAACCACCGATTTCCAATCCGAAAAGGACCCATTTATCCCAACTCTCTACTTTCTGTTAGCCAGCCAATTCTCTATCCATGCTAATACATTTCCTCTGACTCCGCGTACCTTTATCTTCTGCAGTAACCTTTTGTGTGGCACCTTATCGAATGCCTTTTGGAAATCCAAATACACCACATCCATCGGTACATCTCTATCCACCAAGCTCGTTTTATCCTCAAAGAATTCCAGTAAATTAGTTAAACATGATTTCCCCTTCATGAATCCATGTTGCGTCTGCTTGATTGCACTATTCCTATCTAGATATCCCGCTATTTCTTCCTTAATGATAGCTTCAAGCATTTTCCCCACTACAGATGTTAAACTAACCGGCCTATAGTTACCTGCCTTTTGTCTGCCCCCTTTTTTAAACAGAGGCGTTACATTAGCTGCTTTCCAATCCGATGGTACCTCCCCAGAGTCCAGAGAATTTTGGTAGATTATAACGAATGCATCTGCTATAACTTCTGCCATCTCTTTTAATACCCTGGGATGCATTTCATCAGGACCAGGGGACTTGTCTACCTTGAGTCCCATTAGCCTGTCCAGCACTTCCCCCCTAGTGATAGTGCTTGTCTCAAGGTCCTCCCTTCCCACATTCCCGTGACCAGCAATGACCTGGTGGCACAATGAGTGTCATTGTAGGCACGCTCTGGCGCTGTCCTGGGGTTCTGCAGTGGAGTGAGCAGCCAAGTGAACAGGGGATATCCCTTGTCCCCAAGCAGGCAACCACAATCCTGATTCAGGCCGGTGAAGACAGCGGGCTCACTGGTCTGGCACAGAATGAAAGAATCATGGCTGCTGCCTCCCTTGCCCGCTGCCTGTCTGCACGGTGCTGACGGCGACACCTTCTCCTGCGTGCTGCCCTGCTCCTGACCAGGTGTACCAGGTGTTGCCCTCCCAAAACTCCTTCCATTCTCAGGGTGAACCCTGCCAAGCAGGTCTCTGCAGCCCACAGGCCTCCACTAACGTGTCAGACCTGAAAGTTGCACTCAGCAGGTTTAATGGAGCCAAAACAATTAATAAAACTATATGAAAAGCTAAATACTGAGGATGATGGAATCTGAAATAAAAACACTAACATTAATAAAACTATTTCCCTACCAAAGAGCCCCGATTGCGGCAACACTCCAGTGGTGTCCCGTTCGAGCACCGACTCGAACACCTCACGGGGACACTGCCTGAAGAAGTCCTACCTTTTTGGAGGATAAAAAACCCTTTCCTGGCTACTTTCCAGCGGCCCGCACGCTGCAGAACTCAATGCTGGAAAGTGACCTTTACAGCGGTTTCACACCGCCGTTTCCGGCGGAAATGAGCACCGCTCAAATCCGCCCCCGCCCCCCGAGCTGAATATGACTCGGGGAGGGAAAAACACTCAACCGCGGCGGCCAATCAATTTTTCCGATCGTCCATCCAAACCCCGCAGAAGCCATCCCTTCAGGGACGGTGAATTTCGGCCCCTTAGTCTTTTCAGAAAAAACACTGATGAATAAAACAAGTGAAGAAATCCAGCCTTGCTAATCATCATCATCATAGGCAGTCCCTCGGAATCTAAAAGTGAGTTCTCAGGTGGCTGAACAGTCCGATACGGGAATTACAGTCTCTGTCACAGGTGGGACAGATAATCATGCTTGATTTCTGCATGCTCTCGGCGACGAGACTCGAGGTGCTCAGCGCCCTCCCGGATGCACTTCCTCCACTTTGGGCGGTCTTTGGCCAGGGACTCCCAGGTGTCGGTGGGGATGTTGTACTTTATCAGGGAGGCTTTGAGGGTGTCCTTGAAACGGTTCCTCTGCCCACCTGGGGCTCGCTTGCCGTGTAGGAGTTCCGAATGGAGCGCTTGCTTTGGGAGTCTTGTGTTGGGCATGTGAACAATGTGGCCCACCCTACGGAGCTGGTCGAGTGCGGTCACTGCTTCAATGCTGGGGATGTTGGCCTGAGCGAGAACACTGACGTTGGTGCGTCTGTCCTCCCAGTGGATTTGCAGGATCTTGCGGGGACAGCACTGGTGGTACATCTCCAGCGCTTTGAGGTGTCTACTGTATAAGGTCCATGTCTCTGAGCCATACAGGAGGGCAGGTATCACTATGGCCTTGTAGACATAAGCTTGGTGCCGGGTTTGAGGTCGTGTTCATGAAGCATTCTCTTTCTCAGGCGACCGAAGGCTGCGCTGGCACACTGGAGGTGATGTTGGACCTTATCGTTGATATCTGCCCTGGCTGACAGTAGACTCCCAAAGTGTGGAAAATGGTCCACATTGTCCAAGGCTGAGCCATGGATTTTGATGACCGAGGGGGCAGTGATGTGAGGCGGGTTCAGGTTGGTGGAAGACCTTTGTCTTACGGATGTTTAGCATAAAGCCCATGCTTTTGTGCACCTCGGTGAAGATGTTGACGATGGCTTGGAGTTCAGCCTCTGTGCACAGACGCAAGCGTCGTCCACGTACTGTAGTTCGGTGTCAGAGGATGGGACGACATTGGGTCTAGCACGGAGGTGATGAAGGTTGAACAGGTTCCCATTGGTTCTATAGTTTAGTTCCACTTCAGCGGGGAGCTTGTTGATAGTGAGATGGAGCATTGCAGCGAGGAAGATCGAGAAGAGGGTTGGGGCGATGACACAGCTCTGCTTGATCCTGGTCCGGACATGGATTGGGTCTGTGGTGGATCCATTGGTCAGGATCACGGCTTTGCATGGCATTGTGGAGCAGGCGGAGGATGGTGACAAACTTTTGGGGGCAGCCGAAACAGAGGAGGACGCTCCATAGTCCCTCACGGTCGACAGTGTCAAAGGCCTTTGTGAGGTCAAAGAAGGCCATGTACAAGGGGTGGTGCTGTTCCCTGCATTTCTCTTGTATTTGCCACTCGGTGAAGATCATGTCCATTGTGCCCCTTAGTGGACGCAACCTGTATTGTGACTCTGGGAAGAGCTCTTCAGCCACAGCAAGAAGGTGATTGAGGAAGATTCTTGCGATGACTTTTCCAGTGGCCAACAGCAGGGAGATTCCTCTGTAGTTGCCGCAGTCGGACTTGTCCCCTTCTTTGAAGATGGTCATGATTATGGCATCTCTGAGATTTCCCGGTATGCTCTCCTCCTTCCAGATAAGAGAGATGAGGTCATGCATTCGAGCCAATAGACTTCGAGAGTGCAATCCATTGAGCCACAGCAGACACATGAGATCCGAGGACCGGTGACCAAAAGCTTGGTCAAAGAGGTAAGTTTTAAGGAGGTAAGTTTTAAGGAGCATCTCAAAGGAGGAGAGAAAAGTGGATAGATGGAGAGATTTAGGGAGAGAATTCCAGAGCTTGGGGGGGTTAGACAACTGAAGATACGGCTGCCAATGGTGGGGCGAAGGAAGTCAGTTGGAGGAACACAGAGTTCGCTGAGGGCTGTAGGAGTGGAGGAGGTGATAGAGTTAGGGAGGGGCAAGGGCAATCGAGGTGTTGCTGGACCGGGAGCCAATGTAGATCAGCGAACACAGGGGGTGATAAGTGAACCACTTACCTTAGTCGACACCTCAAATCACTGGAGAAATACCACCAACGATGCCTCCGCAAGATCCTGCAAATCCCCTGGGAGGACAGACGCACCAATGTCAGGGTTCTCGATCAGGCCAACATCCCCAGCATCGAAACATTGACCACACCCGACCAGCTCCATTGGGCCACATTGTTCACATGACAGACATAAGACTCCCAAAGCAAGCGCTCTACTCGGAACTCCTACACGGCAAGCGAGCCCCAGGTGGGCAGAGGAAAGGTTTCAAGGACACCCTCACAGCTTCCTTGATTAAGTGCAACATCCCCACCGACACCTGGGAATCTCTGGCCCAAGACTGCCCGAAGTAGAGGAAGAGCACCCAGGAGGGCACTGAGCAACTCGGGTCTCATCGCCGAGAGCATTCAGAAAACAAGCGCAGGCAGCGGAAGGAGCGTGCGGCAAACCAGACTCCCCACCCACCCTTTCTTTCAACCACTGTCTGTCCCACCTGTGACAGAGACTGTAATTCCCGTATTGGACTGTTCAGTCACCTGAGAACTCACTTTTAGAGTGGAAGCAAGTCTTCCTCGATTTCGAGGGACGACCTATGATGATGATGATGACTTACCTTAGTGGCCCGGGGAATGTTCTGTCGAGTCTCCGGCAGATGGTCATCTTTCGCTCGGAATACTGCTCCCACAATCGGGGCAGTGTAGATATTCCTGTTGGGTCCGGGCAGGAATCGGAGTCTTAAGGTAGAAGTTAGGCCCGGAAATAATGTCCCAGAGATTGCGGTCGGAGGCTTCCTGCGGGCGGACATCTGTGATGGAAATGTTTTTTCCGAAAGTACTGGTGGTCCCGTAGGAACGTATACTTGCAGTCCAAGGCCTAGATTTACAGCTCAGCATATGGGCCCAGGAATCCCAGGAATGTAAGCGCAACCTGGGATCACGCGGGCCTGGACCACCAATCTTAAATATCGGATTCTCATTGATAATAATGGTGAGTTCCGTTCGTGCGAGCTCCCATTACTATCAATGAGAATACCCCCAAAAAAACACAGAAACACAACACAATAAATAAAACAAAAACATCTCACATATTTAAAAATAATTGAGATTAGAAAAAAATATTTAAAAAAAATGTTTTTTTAACTTGTTTTAATAGGGTTCAAAATAAACCCAGACTAATGGACAAGGTTTTGAATATAACAATTGGTGATAAATTTTAATTTGTCTATGTTTTAAAACTCTTATGCTTTTACCAGGCTTGAGAGTTTGAAGGACATTCGCTGGGCATAAGTTGAGCAAATAGCCCAAATCTCAGCCCCGCAAATGTCCTTCTCCCGGGGATGTGTGCGATCTGTCAAAAGACATTTTGACAGTTTGCAAATGCCGTTTCCTGGCGCATGCGGATTGCGCGCAGCTGGAGAGGCTTCGATTAATGTCCCATTATCTCTCCAGCCGTCTCTCGACAGCGGCCTGAAATCTGGTCGCTCGCCCCGGCCCACCCATCATCATCATCATAGGCTTGCTTCCACTCTTAAAATGAGTCCTTAGGTAGCTGAACAGTCCAATATGAGAACCACAGTCCCTGTCACAGGTGGGACAGATAGTCATTGAGGGAAAGGGAGGGTGGGGAGTCTGGTTTGCCGCACGCTCTTTCCGCTGCCTGCGCTTGATTTCTGCATGCTCTCGGTGATGAGACTCGAGGTGCTCAGTGCCCTCCCGGATGCACTTCCTTCACTTCGGGCGGTCTTTGGCCAGGGACTCCCAGGTGTCAGTGGGGATGTTGCACTTTATCAGGGGGGCTTTGAGGGTGTCCTTGTAACATTTCCTCTGCCCACCTTTGGCTCGTTTGCCGTGAAGGAGTTCCGAGTAGAGCGCTTGCTTTGAGAGTCGCGTGTCTGGCATGCGGACAATGTGGCCCGCCCAGCTGAGCTGATCAACAGCTGGTCAGTGCTTCAATGCTGGGGATGTTGGCCTGGTCGGGGACGCTAATGTTGGTGTGTCTGTCCTCCCAGGGGATTTGTAGGATCTTGCGGAGACATCGTTGGTGGTATTTCTCCAGGCTCCGAGCACACTCGCTGGTCGAATCACTCCCGCGGTGTCACTCTTTGGCCTCACCACTTCCCGATATACCCACCACAGCCTTGATACGTTGCCAGCTTTATTCCCTTCGGTTCTGATTAACATTATTGGACAATGATGGGGGCTGGGACAATGGCGGGGGGCGGGAACTGGTCCATCCGAGAGTTCTGGCAAATGTGGAAATGGTAAAATAAAAATGAGTAAATTGGGAGGAAATCTCCGGTAAGACAGTGGCAGCGAGGCTGGGTCTCATTTCCTGACGGCCCCTCACATTATTCTGCAGAAATTAAAGTGATAAGAGCACTGTCCTAAACACGGGTCAGAAAAGGCTCCTTGACATCGTGCTCAGGCCCCGCACTTAAACATTACAGGGGGCCGAGAGCTGTGAGAGTCATAAACGTGAGAATTGCACTGCCCTGTAAACTCTGCGGGCTTAACTCTCATTCTCGATGTGCGTTGGAAAGGTAAGCCAAAGCACTTACAGATTGTTGATTTTTTACAAGGCAGCCCTGCCTTACTTCAAGCTGAGACTCTCTGTGGGACGGGAGCTAGTCATGGAAGGTGAGGCGTTGGTACTGGGTGTAAAATGATGCTTTACTTTGTTGACTCCTCAGACTGCAGCTGTTGCAGACTCTGGTCAGGATAATCCCAGGCCGCTCTTTTAAATTATCTCTCTTTCTTGGGTAGCACACTCGCCTCTGAGTCAGAAGATTGTGGGTTCAAGTCCCACTCCAAGAACTTGAGCACATAAATCTAGGCTGACACTCCCAGTGCATAGTTGAGGGAATGCTGCACTGTCGCAGGTGCCGTCTTTCGGGTGAGATGTTAAACCGAGGCCCCATCTGCTCTCTCAGGTGGACGTAAAAGGTTCCATGGCACTATTTCAAAGAAGAGCATAAGAATTAGGAGCAGGAGTAGGCCATACGGCCCCTCGAGCCTGCTCCGCCATTCAATAAGATCATGGCTGATCTGATCTTGGCCTCAGCTCCACTTCCCTGCCCGCTCCCCATAACCCTTCACTCCCTTATCGTTCAAAAATTTATCTATCTCCGCCTTAAATTTATTCTCCACAGCTCTCTGGGGCAGATAATTCCAAACATCCACGAGAGAAGAAATTCCTCCCCATTTCCATTTTAAATGGGCGAACCCTTATTCGTAAACTATGACCCCTAGTTCTAGATTCCCCCCACAAGGGGAAGCATCCTCTCTGCATCTACCCTGTCAAGCCCCCTCAGAATTTTATACATTTCAATAAGATCACCTCTCATTCTTCTAAACCCCAATGTGTAAAGGCCCAACCTGCTCAACCTTTCTTCATAAGACAACCCCTTCATCTCAGGAATCAACCTAGTGAACCTAGTAAACTAACAGAGAACAGAGAGTCGGGATAAATGGTTCATTGTCGGGTTGGCAACCAGTAACTAGTGGGGTGCCGCAGGGATCAGTGCCGGGACCCCAACTATTTACAATCTATATTAACGACTTGGAAGAAGGGACTGAGTAATGTAGCCAAGTTTGCTGATGATATAAAGATGGGAGGAAAAGCAATGTGTGAGGAGGACACAAAAAATCTGCAAAAGGGCATGGACAGGCTAAGTGAGTGGGCAGAAATTTGGCAGATGGAGTATAATGTTGGAAAGTGTGAGGTCATGCAGAAAAAATCAAAGAACAAGTTATTATTTAAATGGAGAAAGATTGCAAAGTGCCGCAGAACAGTGGGACCTGGGGTACTTGCGCATGAAACACAAAAGGTTAGTATGCAGGTACAGCAAGTGATCAGAAAGGTCAATGGTATCTTGGCCTTTATTGCATAGGGGATGGAGTACAAAAGCAGGGAAGTCTTGCTACAGCTATATAAGGTATTGGTGAGGCCACACCTGGAATATTGCGTGCAGTTTTGGTTTCCACATTTACGAAAGGATATACTTCCTTTAGAGGCAGTTCAGAGAAGGTTCACTAAGTTGATTCCGGGGATGAGGGGGTTGACTTATGAGGAAAGGTTGAGTAGGTTGGGCCTCTACTCATTGGAATTTGGAAGAATGAGAGGTGGTCTTATCGAAACGTATAAGATTATGAGGGGGCTTGACAAGGTGGATGCAGAGAGGATGTTTCCACTGATAGGGGAGACTAGAACTAGAGGGCATGATCTTAGAATAAGGGGCCACCATTTAAAACTGAGATGAGGAGAAATTTCTTCGCTGAGGGTTGTAAATCTGTGGAATTCGCTGCCTCAGAGAGCTGTGGAAGCCGGGACATTGAATAAATTTAAGACAGAAATAGTCAGTTTCTTAACCGATAAGGGGTTATGGGGAGCAGGCAGGGAAGTGGAGCTGAGTCCGTGATCGGATCAGCCATGATCTTATTAAATGGCGGAGCAGGATCGAGGGGCCGTATGGCCTACTCCTGCTCCTATTTCTTATGTTCTTATGTTCACTGAACTGCCTCCAATACAAGTAAATCCCTCCTTAAATAAGGAGACCTTGGGCTCAATTTTCCCCAAAGCTTTTTTTTGGCGTACTTGAAGAGTTTTTTTGGGCCCAAACCACGGCAAAACAAAATCATCCAACTTTCCCCATTTGAATTGTTGTTTTTGACGCTGCCTAGCCTGTCCTTTAGCTTTGGGGGTGGAGCCTAAGCTCTGCGCCAAAAAGATCGGGTTGCCAGTGTAACGAGGAATGCACTGCGGGCTGAGGCTGGAAAGTGAAACATACAAGACATTCTGGCCAGCTCATACCAACCTGCACAAGCACCGTGCACATTGCAGCAGCCTTCCAGCATTAAATTATTAAAGTGTTTATGCCAAAAGTCGATCCCTCCTCCCTCCCGGTGCCGCTCCTGACCCTGGGCGAAAGTCCTCCCCTCCTCTCTCCTCTCCCCCTCTCTCCCCTCTCTCTCCTCTCCCCCCCTCCCCTCTCTCTCCTCTTCACCCCTCCCCCCTTCTCTCCTCCTCCACCTCCCCTCCCCTCTTCCTCTCCCTACCCCTCATCCCACTCCTCCTCTCCCTACCCTCATCACCCCTCTTCCCCCTCCCCTACCCCTCAACCCTCCCCTCCCCAAACCCTCACCTCTCCCCTTCCCCCTCCTCTCCTTCTCCCCTTCTCCCCTCCTCTCCCTCTTGCCCAACCCCTACCCCTCAACCCACCACCTTCCCTCCTTCTTCTCCCCTCCCCTCGCTCTCCCTCCAACAAATTATCTGTCCCATTAAAATTAAAAAGTGGAAGATTGCCCCTTACATTATTAAACATTTGGCCGATTTTCCAGTTGACAATGCAGACAAAACAATGTCCTGACAAAATGCTGCTTGTTTGGCACAAACAGTAATGGTAAGTTATAGTTTTGCAAAGCAAAGCAAAGCAGTGGCTGGGAGAGAGCGGGGTGCCTCTGGGATCAGCTGTGGTGGCTGCGGAAGATGCTCGTGGGAACAGCATTATTGCAGTGATGGTACAAGGGCCAGTTACAGGGGTGTTGGACATGGCTCAGTGGGCAGCAGTCCCACTTTCAAGTCGGAAGGTTGTGAGTTCAAGCTCCCACTCCAGAGACTTGAGCACAAAATCTCAATCGGCACTGAGGGAGCGCTGCACTGTCAGAGGGACAGTGCTGAGGGAGCCCCGCACTGTCGGAGGGGCAGTGCTGAGGGAGCCCCTCACTGTCGGAGGGGCAGTGCTGAGGGAGCCCCGCACTGTCGGAGGGGCAGTGCTGAGGGAGCCCCGCACTGTCGGAGGGGCAGTACTGAGGCAGCGTTGCACTGTCGGAGGGGCGGGGCTGAGGGAGCGCCGCACTCTCGGAGGGGAGTGCTGAGGGAGCCCCGCACTGTCGGAGGGACAGTGCTGAGGGAGCCCCGCACTGTCGGAGGGGCAGTGCTGAGGGAGCCCCTCACTGTCGGAGGGGCAGTGCTGAGGGAGCCCCGCACTGTCGGAGGGGCAGTGCTGAGGGAGCCCCGCACTGTCGGAGGGGCAGTACTGAGGGAGCGCTGCACTGTCAGAGGGACAGTGCTGAAGGAGCCCCGCACTGTCGGAGGGGCAGTGCTGAGGAAGCCCCTCACTGTCGGAGGGGCAGTACTGAGGGAGCCCCGCACTGTCGGAGGGGCAGTACTGAGGAAGCCCCTCACTGTCGGAGGGGCAGTGCTGAGGAAGCCCCTCACTGTCGGAGGGGCAGTGCTGAGGGAGCCCCGCACTGTCGGAGGGGCGGGGCTGAGGGAGCGCCGCACTCTCGGAGGGGCGGGGCTGAGGGAGCACCGCACTCTCGGAGGGGAGTGCTGAGGGAGCCCCGCACTGTCGGAGGGGCAGTGCTGAGGGAGCCCCGCACTGTCGGAGGGGCAGTACTGAGGGAGCGCTGCACTGTCAGAGGGACAGTGCTGAAGGAGCCCCGCACTGTCGGAGGGGCAGTGCTGAGGAAGCCCCTCACTGTCGGAGGGGCAGTACTGAGGCAGCGTTGCACTGTCGGAGGGGCAGGGCTGAGGGAGCGCCGCACTCTCGGAGGGGAGTGCTGAGGGAGCCCCGCACTGTCGGAGGGGCAGTACTAAGGCAGCGCTGCACTGTCAGAGGGACAGTGCTGAGGGAGCCCCGCACTGTTGGAGGGGCAGTACTGAGGCAGCGTTGCACTGTCGGAGGGGCAGGGCTGAGGGAGCCCCGCACTGTCGGAGGTGCAGTGCTGAGGGAGCCCCGCACTGTCGGAGGGGCAGTGCTGAGGAAGCCCCGCACTGTCGGAGGGGCAGTACTGAGGGAGCCCCGCAATGTCGGAGGGGCAGTACTGAGGGAGCCCCGCACTGTCGGAGGGGCAGTACTGAAGGAGCCCCGCACTGTCGGAGGGGCAGTACTGAGGGAGCCCCTCACTGTTGGAAGGGCAGTACTGAGGCAGCGTTACACTGTCGGAGGGGCAGGGTTGAAGGAGCGCCGCACTCTCGGAGGGGAGTGCTGAGGGAGCCCCGCACTGTCGGAGGGGCAGTGCTGAGGGAGCCCCGCACTGTCGGAGGGACAGTACTGAGGGAGCGCTGCACTGTTGGAGGGGCAGTACTGAGGGAGTGCCAGAATGTCGTGGGGGCCGTCTTTTGCACGAGATGTTAAACTGTCTGCCCCCTCAGGTGGACATAAAACATCCCGTGACACTATTTTGAAGAAAAGCAAGGGAGTTCTCCCCAGTGTCCTGGGGCTAATATTTTTCCATCAATCAACATCACTAAAAAAAAGATTATCTGGTTATTATCACATTGCTATTTGTGGGAGCTTGCTGTGCGCAACTTAGCTGTCGTGTTTTCTACATTAGAAAGTACTTCATTGGCTGTGAAGCGCTTTGAGACGGCCTGAGATTGCGAAAGGCCGCGGTTACAGCAAACAATTGGGAGGTTATCGCTGCCTCCCGGGTGTCTAATTTCTTATGCATTAGGAGTGCTCTTACTCAGATGTTTACGCAGTGAATGGTTAGGATTTGGAATGCACTGCCTGATAGGGTGGTGGAGGCAGATTCAATAGTGGCTTTCAAAAGGGAATTGGATAAATAATTGAAGGAGAAAAAGTTGCAGGAATATGGAGGAAGAGCGGGGCCGGGGGGAGAGTGGGACTGACTGGATTGCTTCTCGAAAGAACCGGCACAGACTGGATGGGCCAAATGGCCTCCTTCTGTGCTGTACTATTCTATGATTCTAAGTATTTGTATGTATTCTATGTAAGCATTCTATTTGTTAAATGCACAATTTTTACTGGGCTTGACAAGGTAGATGCAGGGAGGATGTTTCCTCTGGCTGGGGAGTCGAGAATCAGAGGTCACAGTCTCAGGATAAGGGGTCGGCCATTTAGGACTGAGATGAGGAGAAATTGCTTCACTCAGAGGGTGGTGAGTCTTTGGAATTCTCTCCCAGAGGGCTGTGGATGCTCAGTCGTTGGGTATATTCAAGACAGAGATCGATAGATTTTTGGATATTAAGGGAATCAACGGATATGGGGACAATGCAGGAAAATGGAGTTGAGGTGTATCAGCCATGATCTTATTGAATGGCAGAGCAGGCTCGAGGGGCCGAATGGCCTACTCCTGCTACTATCTCTTATGTTCTTGTGTAAACTGAGGTTCGTGATCTTTGCACACTCCTCCTCGCTGCCCCCGCCTCCACGTTCGCACCCACACTCGCCCCGGCACCCCGCCCCGCCCATTCCCCCCTGCCCCCCACCCTGCTCATTCCCCCCACCCACGCTTACCCCCGCCCCCCCCCACGTTCGCCCCGCCCACTCCCCCCTCCCCCCCACTCATCCCACTGCTCCCCCAGTACCCAGTCCTGCCCCCTCTGATTGTTAAAGCTACATGTTTGTGAGTGGCAGCCCTCGTCGGGAGATTCTGCTCCAGAGTGCCATATCTCCGACCCTGCGGACACACCATCTGATTGTTCTGCAAGAGATTTGAAAGTGAAACAAGATCGTTGTTCTCGCAAGGAAAGGACGTGACAAGTGCGGGCCTGATGCGAGTCCATGTTGACGGGCAGCCCGTTGAATAAAGACTCCACAGTCAACCAATACAGCTTGTTGCTTCTCCCCTCCGGAGGGTAAAATCTACCAAATTCCAATGACTGATTCGCAATCATTAAATCATGGAATCAAACAGCATAGAAGGAGGCCATTTGGCCCATCATATCTGTGCCGGCTCTTTGAAAGAGCTGCCCAATTACTCCCACTCCCCCTGCTCTCTGCCCTGCGAATTTCTCCTTTTCGAGCATTTATCTAATTCCCGCAAGTTTGAAAGTTACTAGTGAATCTGCTTCCATAGCCCTTTTAGGCAGCATGTTCCACATTGCAACAACTCGCTGCGTAAAAAATCTCCTCATTTCCTTCCAGGATCTTTTGCCAATTATCTTAAATTTGTGTTCTCTGGTTACCCACCTGCCTGCCACTGAAACAGTTTCTCCAAATCCACTCTATCCAAACCTTTCCACTGAATCACAGACACACACTCACACTCAAACACACACACTCGCACTTACACTCAAATACACAAACTCACACGCACACTCAAACACACACACTCGCACTTACACTCAAATACATAAACTCACACTCACACTCAAACACACACTCAGCCAAACACGCACGCCGCCTTTACATGGTTAATTTAAAGTAATATTGCGGATTTGGCTTTTCCATTCTATGCGAGATCGCCTGTCTGGCCCCTCCATTCCAGGATGACAAACCCAATCTCTCCAGCCTTGTCTCACAATGTAGACCTTGGACACCAGGGCTCAGTCTCATGGGGTCTGTCAGCACTGCCTCTAGCACTTGAGTTTTGGGGAAAGTAGAAAGTAAAGAAAGACCTTGCATTTATATAGCGCCTTCCACGACCTCAGGACATCCCAAAGCGATTTACAGCCAATGAAGTACTTTTGGAGTGTAGTCACTGCTGTAATGTGGGAAACACAGCAGCCAATTTGCACACAGCAAGCTCCCACAAACAGCAATGTGACAATGAGCAGATAATCTGTTTTTGTGACGTTGATTGAAGGATAAATATTGGCCCCAGGACACCGGGGAGAACTGCCTTGCTCTTCTTCGAAATAGTGCCATGGGATCTTTTACACCCATTTGAGAGGGCTGACATGGCCTCAGTTTAACGTCTCATCCAAAAGACGGCACCTCCGACAATGCAGCACTCCCACAGCACTGCACTGGAGTGTTGGCCTAGATTTTGTGCTCAGATTCCTGGAGTGGGTCTATGACCCCAAACTTCTGACTCCGAAGTATGAGTGCTACCAACTGAGCCAAAGCTGACACCCAAGCATCAGGCACGTGCGTAATTTTATTCCAGACAAACGAGTGTCTTCAAGAGAACAGAAGTGGTAATGGAAGGCACCACGCCTTAAATAAAACAACCACAAGGCTGTGTGACTTATCTCAATCGATCCTGATTTAGTTGGGGCAAAAAATAGACGGTTAATGGCCCAGAAGACTAAGGATAACCCCTCTGTAATTCTTTGAAATAGCGCCATGGGATCGTTTATGTCCACCTGAGAGAACAGATGGGACCTCGGTTTAACGTCTCATCTGAAATTTAGCCGGGGGGAAAAAATAGACAGTTAATAATTCCTGTGATTGCTGTGAGGGACCTGGGGATCCTTGTGCATGAAACACAAAAAGTTAGTATACAGGTACACCAATAATTAGGAAGGCAAATGGAATGTTGGCCTTTATTGCAAGGAGGATAGAGTATAAAAGTAGGGAAGTCTTGCTACAACTGTACAGGGCGTTGGAGAGGCCACACCTAGGGTATTGCGTACAGTTTTGGTCTCCATATTTAAAGAAGGATATACTTGCATTGGAGACAGTTCAGAGAAGGTTCACTAGTTTGATTCCTGAGATGAAGGGGTTGCCTTATGTAGAAAGGTTGAGCAGGTTGGACCTCTGCTCATTGGAGTTTAGAAGAATGAGAGGTGATCTTATTGAAACATATAAGATTATGAGGGGGTTTGACAGGGTAGATGCAGAGAGGATGTTTCCCCTTGTGGGGGAATCTAGAACTAGGGGGCATAGTTTCAGAATAAGGAGTTGCCCATTTAGAACTGAGATGAGGAGGAATTTGTTTTCTCAGAGGGCTGCAAATCTGTGGAATTCACTGCCGCAGAGAGCTGTGGAGGCTGAGTCATTGAATATATTTAAGGCAGAGACAGACAGATTTGTGAACGATAAGGGAGTCAAGGGTTATGGGAAGTGGAGTTGAGGCCAAGATCAGATCAACCACTATCTTATTAACTGACGGAGCAGGCTCGAGGGGCCAAATGGTCTACTCCTGCTCCTATTTCTTATGTTCTTATGAACCTCAAACTTATGACTCAGAAGTATGCGTGCTATCAACTGAGCCAAGGCTGAAACCTAAGTACCAGGCACTTGCTTAATTTTATTCCGGACAAATGTGTGCGTTCAAGTGAACAGATGTGGGTATTGGAGGCACCACACCTTAAATAAAACAACCACAAGGCTGGGTGACTTAGCTCAATCAATCCTGATTTAGTTGGGGGGAAAAATAGAGAGTTAATGACCCAGGACACCAGGGATAACTACCTTTTTGTGAAATAGTGCCGTGGAACCTTTTACGTCCACCTGAGAGAGCAGACGCGACCTTAGTTTAACATCTCATCTGAAATTTAGTTGGGGCGGGGGGGGGATAAATAGACGGTTAATGATTCCCATTCCTGTTTTTTTTTGCAGCACTCAAGATGAAGATCAAGGAGATAAAGAGGGAGAAGGGGGACCGGAAAATCGTCTCTCAGCGGAAGAAGAAGGTGCTGAAGATGGGACCTTTGAAGAAGAAGGACTTGAAGAAGCTGGTTCTCTTCATCAAGAATGGAGCAAGTTGCCCATGCAACCAGCTGGACAACCCAAACAGCAACTTTCTGATAATGGGCCGCAAGTGGGACAACCAGCTACTGCTCACCGTTATCCACAAATGGGACAAGAAGAACAAGGATTTGCGCTACGCCGTGAAGATAATGAAAACCTATCAGTGTCCAACGTATCATCACGTCTTTCAATGACTTCGCGTGGGGGAAGGAAACTCACTTGGGAAATAAACTAAAGAAAAAATCTCAAACATTGCTCTTATAAATTCCTTTTTTTTAAAAGAAAATTAAACACCCGTCTTCTTAAATGAACTTTTCCTTATTATAGTGATTCCTTTATAATCTATCTTGCCAGATGGAATAGAAAGTAAATCCGTGCTTTAACTGATGAAGATGACTGACAAATGAATATTTAAGTACAAGATCGGAAGGCAAATAAAAATATGCCAATGCTCTTCTCTCTCTCTCTCTCTCTTCTCCCTCCACAAAGATATTGCCGCTTAGATAATCTGACATGAGGAAGATTGTTTGAGTTTCCATGACATGGCAAGTGGAAACAACACCAACGACCAAAATTATGGGATGTATAAGCAATGCAGGCCGGCGTGCGTAGGAGTGGGTCCAGTGGGCAATCAGTTCAGTGGATCTCTGACAGAGTTAAACCGAAAGAAAGCTTGCTCCAACCAAGTGACCAATGTCGGTCTTCTCGATGTGACGTGGACTCCCTTGGGGTTAAGTGAGAATTTGGGTTGAAGATAAATGGACGACGGCTCGGCTGCAAAGGAAATCGATTGACAGCACATCGCGTTGACACTGTTTTAGCTTGCTGTGCGACAGAGGAGAAGGGACGCCCTATCTGACCTTAGGGGATAGAACTGTTTTATTGTAGTGTCGTACACATTTAACGAGGATTGTTGACTTATGCGTCTATCGTCGTGGCAATAATTGCCCCCGGTAACCGACTGGGGATTAAATGTTTGTATGTGCTGAAACCACCAATGTGAAAAAAGTAACGATACTCCTAAGGCATGGTAACTATGGAGTGTTATTTTATAATGTACATCTATATGCATCATCATGTATGTTAGAGCTACGTACCAACAGTGATTATTGTGTCTCTTTTTAAAATATTATTTCGATTTGCAATTTTTTATATTTTAAATGCCTGTCGATGGCACCTCGGGTCAGAGGTCCCGCTCACAGGATAACTTGGCCACAAACCTACTCACATTTAAATAATAAAAAGAAAGTAACCTACATTAGCGCGGTAGTACGGTCTAAATATTTTGTTCAGTGTTGCCTCTGCAATTGCCCTTTTATTATAAGGGTTCTCATAAACGAGACACCAAAAAGTTAGCATGCAGGCACAGCAAGTAATCAGGAAAGCAAATGGAATGATGGCCTTTATTGCAAGGGGGATAGAGTATAAAAGCAGAGAAGTCCTGCTACAATTGTACAGAATATTGGTGAGGCCACACCTGGAGTACTGCATACAGTTTAGGTCTCCTTATTTAAGGAGGGATATACTTGCATTGGAGATAGTTCATAGAAGGTTCACGAAGTTGATTCCTGAGATGAAGGAGTTGTCTTATGAAGAATGGTTGAGCAGGTTGAGCTTGTACTCATTGGAGTTTAGAAGAATGAGAGGTGATCTTATTGAAATGTATAAGATTCTGAGGGGGCTGGACAGAGTAGATGCAGAAAGGATGTTCCCCTCGTGGGGGAATCTAGAACTGGGGGCATAGTTTCAGAATAAAGGGTCGCCCATTTAAGACGGAAATGAGGAGGAATTTCTTCTCACTGAGGGTCGTGAATCTATGGAATTCTCTGCCCCAGAGAGCTGTGGAGGCTGGGACATTGAATATATTTAAGCAGCAGATAGACAGATTCTTGAACTATAGGGGAGTCAAGGGTGATGGGAAACAGACAGGAAAGTGGAGTTGTGACCAAGGTCAGATCAGCCATGATTTTATTGAACATAAGAACTTAAGAACATAAGAAATCGGAGCAGGAATAGGCCATATGGCCCCTCGAGCCTGCTCCGCCATTCAATAAGATCATGGCTGATCTGATCATGGACTCAGCTCCACTTCCCTGCCCACTCCCCATAACCCCTTAGCCCCTTATCGATTAAGAAACTGCATATTTCTGTCTTACATTTATTCAATGTCCCAGCTTCCACAGCTCTCTGAGACAGCGAATTCCACAGATTTACAACCCTCTGAGAGAAGAAATTTCTCCTCTTCTCTGTTGAATGGCAGAGCAGGCTCGAGGGACCTTGTGGACTACTCCTGTTCCTATTTCTTATGCTTTTATGACACTGTTTTAATCACCACGCAAGGAGCAGCAAGCCACCAAAACGTCTTTGGCCACACCTCCCAAAGCCACGACCAAATGCAGCAGCCAATTTGTGCAAAGCAAACTCCCACACAGCAATGTGATAATGACCAGATAATCTGTTTTTTGTTATGTTGATTGAGGGCTAAATATTGGTCAGGACACCGGGGATAACTCCCCTGCTCTTCTTCAAAATGCATCCACCTGAGAGAGCAGTCAGGGTCTTGGTTTAACATCTCATCTGAAAGATAGCACCTCCAACAGTGCAGCACTCCCTCAACACTGCACTGGGAGTGCCAGTCTAGATTTTTGTGCTCAAGTCCCTGGAGTGGGACTTGAACCCACAACCTTCTGACTCAGAGGTGAGGGTGCTGCCCACTGAGCCACAGCTGACACTTATACATCATCATCATCATCATCATAGGCAGCCCCTCGAACGAGGATGACTTGCTTCCACATGGATCTGCAGATGTTTCAATGAAGGACCCGATGCTCCAGGTCCTGAACTCCAGTTGAAGGGGTAGAAGATGCCTGTGCGTGGATTTTTTTAACGTGGGGTGGCCGTTGCACACCAGTCAGCACACGGGCTTGACAGAGCTAGGTTTGGTCCAGTGGCAAGGGTTAACCAGGACGACAGGAGACCAGCTCTGCTGCACGGACCTAGTGCTCACACATATCGCAGTGTGGGCTGGCCCGTGCTGCCCCTGGGCTCTCGGCACTTATATAAAGGTGTGCTCTAGCTTGATTCAACCCTACACATCAAGATGTAATGAGAAAGCCAGAACTTGCATTTATCGAGTGCCTTTCATGGGGCTTTCCAAAGTGTGCCACAGACAATTAATTTACATTTTGAAGTGTAATACTTGATATCGCTGATTCGTGCAGTTGCTTCATGGATGCCCTCCAACGGCCATCATTTGTTAGTAAAGGCACCGCCAAATGTTGGCCTGAGCCCTATAGACCAAAGAGGTCCAGAGGTTCGACGTCCCAGTTGGTTTATCACCGGCTGAGTGGTCCTGGGCTGCCATAGTTGGCCTCAACAGTCAAGAGTCAGAAGATCAGCCAAAGTTCCCTGGCCACTGTTCATTTATTTTTATTCATTCCTGGAATTGGGGTGGGCATCGCTGGCAAGGCCAGCATTTATTGCCCATCCCTAATTGCCCTTGAGAAGGTGGTGGTGAGCCATCTACTTGAACCGCTGCAGTCCGTGTGGTGAAGGTACTCCCACAGTGCTGTTAGGGAGGGAGTTCCGGGATTTTGACCCAGCGATGACGAAGGAACGGCTGATATATTTCCAAGTCGGATGGTATGTGTGACTCGGAGGGGAACTTGGAGGTGGTGGTGTTCCACGCGCCTGCTGCCCTTGTCCTTCTAGGTGGTAGAGGTCGAGGGTTTGGGAGGTGCTGCCGAAGAAGCCTTGGCGAGTTGCTGCAGTGCATCTTGTAGATGGTACACACTGCAGCCACGGTGCGCCGATGGTGGAGGGAGTGAATGTTGAAGCTTGTGGATGGGGGGCCAATCAAGTAGGCTGCTTTCATAAAAATTAGGAGCAGGAGTAGGACATATGGACCCTCGAGCCTGCTCAGGCATTCAATAAGATCATGGTTGATCTTCGACCTCAACTCCACTTTCCCGCCCGATCCCCATATCCTTGATTTCCCCTCGAGTTCAAAAATCTATCCATATTCAGAGACTCAGCATCCACAGCCCTCTGGGGCAGAGAATTACAAAGATTCACCACCCTCGAGTGAGTGAAGACATTCTTCCTCATGTCTGTCTTAAATGGCTGACCCCTCATTCTGAGACTGTGCCCCTAGTTTGGTGCTCGGAACATGTATGGATGTGGGATGAGCAATGGATGAGGGCCAGCTGTAGTGTCCGTCTCCCCTTGCCTCCCATGGTTGAATAACCTGCTAGCCCTTACTTTGTAGTCAGCCATGGCTCAATGGGTAGTATCACTCATATCTGAGTCAGAAGGTTGTGGGTTCAAGTCCCACTCCAATAACTTGAGTATGATAACTGAGGCTCGCACTCCAGTGTAGTACTGTCTTGAATATCCACAGCCCCCTGGATTAAAAAATTTCAAAGATTCACCACCCTTTGAATGAAGACATTCCTCCCAAACTTGCAATAAATGGCTGACCCCTTATCTGTGCTGTCTTTTTAGATGAGATGGTAAACCAACCCCCTCTCAACGAAATGTAAAAAAATCTCAAAGTACTGTTCCAAGAAGAGCAGGGGAGTTCTCCCCGGTGTCCTGGCCAATATTTAATCCTCAAGCAACATCACGAAAAACAGATTATCTGGTCGTTATCACATTGCTGTTTGTGAGAGCTTGCTGTGCGCAAGTTGGCTGCTGTGTTTCCCACATTACAACAGTAACTGCACTCCAAAAGTACTTCATTGGCCGCAAAGCATTTGGGGAAAGTTGCTATAGAAATGCAAGTTCTTTCTTTCCTTGGATTGGATGTTTCAACATCCACAGGCCACATGCTCAAAGCGAGATAATTAACAGTGCAACTTGGAATAACATTTACTGCGACCTCTACTACCTAAAAGGACAAGGGCAGTGGGCACATGGGAACACCATCACCTCCACATTCCCCTCAAAGTCACACACCATCCTGACTTGGAAATATATCGGCCGTTCCTTCACCGTCGCTGGGTCAAAATCCTGGATCTCCCTCCCTAACAGCACTGTGGGAGCACTTTCACCACACGGACTGCAGCAGTTCAAGAAGGCAGCTCACCACCACCTTCTCAAGGGGCAATTAGGGATGGGCAATAAATGCTGGCCTTGCCAGCGACGCCCACATCCCAGGAATGAATTAAAACAACAATAACACACTTACTATTATTCAGATGTTTGGAAATGTCCTTATGTTGGGCACAAACGATAATGTGGTCTGGCCCAACACCCGGCCATTTCTACTGAGTTAGCTCATCTCAGCATAATTGGCCTCAGAACCCTGAGCTAGTGTGGGTGGCTGGGGGGTGGAATTGTCTGCCAAGCTAACCACAATCTCGTAACTCTTCATCCTGGAAGGTGAGTGTCCATGGACTTTAGGCGAGGACAGGATCGGACTCGGTTGTGATACGTCCCCCTGCAGTCGAGCAGCCAGTCTATGAAAGAAAGAAAGATTACATTTATATAGCGCCTTTCACGGCCACCGGACGTCTCAAAGCACTTTACAGCCAATGAAGTACTTTTTGGAGTGTAGTCACTGTTGTAATGTGGGAAACGCGGCAGCCAATTTGCGCACAGCAAGCTCCCACAAACAGCAGTGATAATGACCAGATAACCTGTTTTTTTATTATGTTCACTGGGGGATAAATATTGGCCAGGACACCGTGGATAACTCCCCTGCTCTTCTTCGAAATAGTGCCGTGGGATCTTTTATGTCCACCTGAGAGAGCAGACGGGGCCTCGGTTTAATGTCTCATCTGAAAGACGGCACCTCCGACAGTGCAGCACTCCCTCAGCACTGCACTGGGAGTGTCAGCCGAGAATTTTTTGCGGTCAGGTCCCTGGAGTGGGGCTTGAACCCACAACCTTCTGACTGAGAGGCGAGGTGCTCACAGGTGAGGGAATGACACTGTGGGTGAGGTACCGAGCAGTGACCAGCACTCATGGATCCGTACCCCAGCCACTGTCGGCTATCTTCGGGAGAAAGAGTTGGGAAATCAGGCTCAGCGCGGTGGAAGCACTTAATATCAAAAGGTTGTGGGTTCAAGTCCCACTCCAGAGACTTGAGCACAACATAAAGGCTGACACTCCCAGTGCAGTGCTGAGGGAGTGTTGCACTGCCGGAGGCGCCGTCTTTCAGATTAAATATTAAACCGAGAGCCCGTCTACTCTCTCAGATGGTTGTAAAAGATCCCACGGCACTATTTCGAAGAAGAGCAGGGTAAGATTTGTTCTGCCAACTATTCATCCCGCAACCTACACCATTGAAACCCATTACCTGGCCATTTACCTCATGGCTGGTTGTGGGATCTTGTTGGGTGCAATATAGTCCGCTATATTTGCCTGAAAAACAGCAATGACTGCACTTCAAAGGTAATTCATTGGTCGTGGAGCATTGTGGGACATCCTGAGGTCGTGAGGGGTGCTATATAAATGCAAGTTCTTTCTTTAACAATGCTTTGGCTTGCACATTGGTGGCATGTACAAGCCTAAGATTATCTAGTTATACTCTTAGAGTGAGGAGTGACATTACTAGATGAGCCTTGCTTGGCCGATCCTGGATCTACAACCCGGTGCCCTCTCCCGCACCCCAACCCTTGCCACCATTTAAATGAATGGTGGGGTGAATCCAGGGGCTGAGGGGCCTGTGATTTCCCGGCCTGTGCTCCCTATGGGCTTTGCTGCTCTGCGGGTGATGCCAGCCAAGCAAAGGGCCCTGGCTTTCCGAGAGTGTGACGTGACGTGATGTGACATGATGTGATGTGACGTGGCGGGACGTGATGTGACGTGATGTGATGTGGCGTGATGTGATGTGGCGTGACGTGATGTGGCGTGACGTGATGTGACGTGATGTGACATGGCGGGGCCAGACATGACGTGACATGACATGACATGACGTGACGTGATGTGATGTGATATGACGTGGCGTGACATGATGTGGCGTGACATGATGTGGCGTGACGTGATGTGCCGTGACGTGACGCGACGCAATGTGACAATCCTGATGCAGCCACTGTTGATGATTTTTTAATTTGATACGAGACGTGTAGAATCTGAAGCATTCTTCACAGCTGTGACTAGTCACGCACGAGTCAGCACGCAAGTCTGATCAGTCGCTCTGACCACTGGCTTACAAGGCTCCTCCTGGCCCACACAGAAGAGGAATAAAATGAACTCGTTTTTCTAGTCTTCTTCTGGCCCCAACCCTCTTACTAGTAGCTGGGTACAAAATATAATTCAGAAAGCGAATGGAATGTTGGCCTTTATCTCAATGAGGCTGGAATACAAAGGGGTGAAAGTTATGTAACATTTGTAATCTCGCGGGAGACAGTAGCACCCCTCCCCATGGGCGAGAAATCGAGTCACAGACCATGCAAATTTATCCAGCCAGGATTTTAAATTTAATACATTACAAAAATGAATAAGTTACCGAGGGGAACAGAAATGGTTAATCCTGGGCACCATTTCAAGTTAAACTACGATTGCAGAACAAAGGAACATAGCTACGAACTGGTAAAAAAGCATGTCAGAACTAATGATAGGAAGCACTTGCTAACAAAGACCATGACTAACATGCCAATATAGGAGGGTGGAGATACAGGCTCAGCAGTCATTGAAGAGCCAGATGCTGTGACAAAAATATAAAGAACTCCCATTTCTAAAGCGCCTTTCGCGATCACCGGACATCCCAAAGCGCTTTACAACTAATGAGATACTTTTTTGGCATGTAGTCACTGTTGTAATGTAGGAAACGCGGCAGCCAATTTGCGCACAGCAAGCTCCCACAAACAGTGATGTGATAATGACCAGGTAATCTGTTATTTTGATGGAGGGATAAATATTGGCCCAGGACACCGGGGAGAACCCCCCTGCTCATCTTTGAAATAGTGCCGTGGGATCTTTTACATCCACCTTAGAGAGCAGATGGGGCCTCGGTTTAACGTCTCATCTGAAAGACGGCACATCCAACAGTGCAGCATTGCCTCAGAGTGACAGCCTAGATTTTTGTGCTCAAGTCCCTGGAGTGGGGCTGTGAACCCACAACCTTCTGACTCCGAGATGAGAGAGCTGCCCACTGAGCCACGGCTGACACGACACAAGAGCATTAAAGGACTCTTCTGAGCTGATCTCGATGTCTGCACCGTTACTGAATGGGCCCCACCACTGACAGGAAGTCAACAGTAGACCTGTGTGAAAGGAGTGGCCTCCCTCCATTCCTGGCAATGAAGGAGGTGGACGCTATTTCCGCCGTGCCACTCTATGACTGGCCTTTGAAAAAGGGCTCTCTTGACCAGCACAGGATTTACAATTCATTAAAAAAAAAACGTGAGGAACAAGTGATCCTAGATTGTTTTCAGTTAGATACCCTGAGAACAGTGAGACTCTGGAATAGGTTGCCGTCTCGAGCAGTGGACGCCAATTCACTGAACTCCTTCGAGCGAGAGTTGGACCTGTTTCTGGCTGCAGCGGAGATCACAGAGGGTGGGGTACGGCAGGGAATTCAGGGCCAGAGAGATCTCCCGGACTAATTTCGATCGCCTAGATGGGTCAGAGACGAATTTCCCAGATTTTTTTTCCCCAAAATTGGCCTGGGTCTTTTAATCTGTTTTTTTTTAACCTCTCCCAGGACATCACATGGTTTTGGGTGGGGTGGAGAGTGTCTGTATTGTGATACACAAGGTATCGAAATTCCGAGGCAGGCCCGAGCATCATTGTTCGTATGTCCTGTCGCATCATCATCATCATCATAGGCAGTCCCTCGGAATCGAGGAAGACTTGCTTCCAGTCTAACAATGAGTCCTTAGGTGGCTGAACAGTCCAATACGGGAACCACAGTCCCTGTCACAGGTGGGACAGAAAGTCGTTGAGGGTAAGGGTGGGTGGGACAGGTTTGCCGCACGCTCTTTCCGCTGCCTGCGCTTGTTTTCTGCATGCTCTCGGCGATGAGACTCGAGGTGCTCAGCGCCCTCCCGGACGCACTTCCTCCATTTAGGGCGGTCTTTGGCCAGGGACTACCAGGTGTCGGTGGGGATGTTGCACTTTATCAGGGAGGTTTTGAGGGTGTCCTTGAAACGTTTCCTCTGCCCACCTTTGGCTCGTTTACCGTGAAGGAGTTCTGAGTAGAGCGCTTGCTTTGGGAGTCTCATGTCTGGCATGCGGACGAATATTTATCCCTCAACCAACACCACAAAAAAAAGGGTTTATCTGGCCATTATCAACACTGGTGTTTGTATGTTTCAGCATTCCTGCTACTGTATGTTCTACTCATCCAGCCATCAAACACTGACCCTTGGTTATTACCCCCCCCACCCCCGACCCCTGTTTAGCACTGAGTAAGTCTTGGGTGTGTTGTTTCTAGGATTGCGTTGGAGTCTAGAGGAAGCGCAGGCAATCCTCTTTGCATTTGAAGTTCCTAATCTAGGAGCAAGTACAAGGATCTACATGACCTGCATCTCAACTCAGATGGCTGTGAGCGATAGTGGGAAAAGTGACGGAATCAGCAGATGCGGCGATCACAGGCACCAGGTTCCGCATACAGTTAACCATTTAAAGTACTCACAGAACCATCGGGATTTAATTGAGGGAGACAGCCAGTTGGCTCATTGTACCAATACCAGTGCTAACTCAACAACAACTTATATTTATAGAGCGCCTTTGATGTCCAAAGACGCTTCGCAGGAGTGTTATGTGATAGAGATTTGACACCGAGCCGCATAAGTAGAAATGAGTGCAGGTGACCAAAAGTTTGGTCAAAGAGGTAGGTTTTAAGGAGCGTCTTGAAGGGGGAAAGAGAGGTAGAAAGGTGAGAGGTTTAGGGAGGGAGTTCCAGAGCTTGGGGCCCAGGCAACAGAAGGCACAACCACCAATGGTTCAGCGATTATAATCAGGAATGCTCAAGAGGGCAGAATTAGAGGAGCGCAGACATCTCGGAGGGTTGTGGGACTGGAGGAGATTACAGAGATAGGAAGGGGCGAGACCATGGAGGGATTTGAAAACAAGGATGAGAATTTTGAAATCGGGGCGTTGCTTAACCGGGAGCCAATGGAAGAGATTACAGAGATAACACTCCCTCACTTCAACTTTCTCATCATCATCATAGGCAGTCCCTCGAAATGAGGGTGACTTGTTTCCATGCCAAAAAAGGATGAGTTCACAGGTGTTTCAATGAAGGACCTAATATTCCAGGTCCTGAACTACATGTTGAAGGGTGGAAGATGCCTGTGCGTGGATTTTTTTAACATGTGGTGGCCGTTGCACACCAGCCACCACACGGGCTTGACAGAGCTAGATCTTGGTCCAGTGGCAAGGATTAACCAAGACGACTGGAGACCTGCTCTGCTGCACGGACCTAGTGCGCACACATATCGCAATGTGGGCTGGCCCGTGCTGCCCCTGGGCCCTCGCCTCTTCTGGGCTGTGTGGGCCAGAGCATACCCGACTTTGTGGTGGAACTTCGGAGGTTGGCTAGTTTATGTGAGTTCTCCGATGAACTGAGGAGAGAAATGCTGAGAGACTTTTTCATTGAAGGAATAGGCCACGCAGGCATATTCCGAAAGCTCATAGAGACCAAGAACCTGACTTTAGAGGCAGCAGCACTGGTTGCACAGACATTCTTCGTAGGGGAAGAAGAAACGAGGTTGATTTACAATGCAGGTACGACAACTAACGAAATATCGGAAGAAGAAGTTCACACTAAACAAGCTGCTACCCCCACACACAGACAAAACCGGGAGAACAGGCTCTCGACAGCAGGCAGAAGCCATCAAGGGCCACAGGAACGGCCGTTCACACCTCATCAACCCACAATGCGAGCAATCAACTACAAACTGAGAGAAGCTCAAGAGAGATCAGCCAGACGGAGCTCATTCTTTGGGAACTCTTTGAACAATGGAACAGGTCTGTGCTGGAGGTGTGGGGGTGGGCACTCGTCAAGGGGATGTCAATTTCAGCAGGCTGTTTGCAGAAATTGTGAATATACAGGGCATTTGGCCCGCATGTGCAAAAAAACGGTAGCTCGGCTGGTATACGAATCCGATGGGTTGGAAAGCGGACCAGAAGATGGTGGGGACAGTACCCGGGCACTGATGTACAGCGGGTCAACACGATCAATGGCCGCTGCTCCTACAACAGGACGCCTCCTATAATGATGAGGGTCCTACTCAACGGGATATCTGTCAACATCGAGCTGGATACAGGAGCGAGTAAATCTCTCATGGGCGCTCAACAATTTGAACAACTGTGGCCGCATAAAAGAGACAGACCAAAACTCACAAGGGTCGACACCAAACTAATGACCTATACCAAAGAAATCGTACCAGTCCTCGGCAGCGCCATGCTCTCTGTCACACACAAAGGGACAGTGAGCCGACTTCCCCTGTGGATTGTCCCCGGAGAACCCCCAGCACTGCTGCAGAGAAGCTGGCTGGCAAAACTAAACTGGAAATGGGATGATGTCCATGCCATGTCATTAGAGGAACGGACCTCCTGCTCAACAGTTATAAAGCGATTTGAACATCTCTTTCAGCCAGGTGTGGGCACTTTCAAAGAGGCCAAAGTCAAAATCTACATCACACAGGATGCTAGACCGGTCCATCACAAGGCCAGAGCTGTACCCTATGTGATGAGGGAAAAAATTAGACAGGCTTCTGCGGGAAGACATTATATCACCTGTGGAATTTAGCGACTGGGCAAGTCCCATCGTCCCAGTCATGAAGCCTGATGGATCCGTACGAATCTGTGGGGACTACAAATCTACCATAAACAGAGTCTCCCGACAAGACCAGTACCCGCTGCCCAGAGCGGAGGACTTATTTGCCACATTGGCTGGAGGTAAACTTTTCTCAAAATTAGACCTCACATCTGCGTATATGACGCAAGAATTGACCGAAGAATCCAAGCTACTCACCACCATCAACACACATCGAGGCCTTTTCATGTACAATCGATGCCCATTCGTCATCAGGTCGGCAGCTGCCATATTCCAGCGCAACATGGAGAGTCTGCTCAAGTCCATCCCGGGGACGGTTGTATTTCAAGACGACATACTTATCACGGGCAGGGACACCGACTCCCATCTCCGTAATTTGGAGGAAGTACTAAAGCGGTTGGATCGGGTAGGCCTACGAGTCAAGAAATCCAAGTGCCTGTTTCTCGCACCCAAGGTTGAATTTTTGGGCAAAAGGATTGCCGCTTATGGAATCCGCCCAACAGAGTCCAAAACAGCACCCAGGCCCCGGAATGTCTCAGAACTGCACGTCTTTCTCGGGCTACTCAATTACTTTGGGAACTTTATGCAGAACTTAAGCACGCTGCTGGAGCCTCTCCACGTGCTACTCAGGAAGGGGTGCGATTGGTTTTGGGGGACGCCCAGGAACACGCATTCAACCTTCAATAAGGCACGCAACCTTCTGTGTTCCAACAGTGTTTTGACTTTCTTTGACCTAGGTAAAAAGTTAGTTCTCACATGCGATGCATCAGTATATGGGGTCAGGTGCGTTTTGCAACATGTCAATAGTGCGGGCAAATTACAACCCATAGCTTATGCCTCCAGGTCACTTTCGCGGGCAGAGCGCGGGTACGGAATGGTAGAGATGGAGGCGCTCGCGTGCGTGTACTGTGTCAAAAAGATGCGCCAATACCTTTTCGGGGCCAAGTTCGCATTAGAAACCGACCACAAGCCCCTCACGTCCCTCCTGTCCGAGAGCAAGGCAATAAACGCCAACGCCTCGGCGCGAATGCAACGGTGGGCACTCATGCTGGCGTCCTACGACTATACCATAAGGCACAGACCAGGCACAGACAACTGTGCCGACGCGCTCAGCAGGCTACCCCTGGCGACCACGGAAGGGTCTGACGAACAGGACTGTGAGATAGTCATGGCAATCAATGCCTTTGAGTCCACAGGTTCGCCCATGACGACTCGCCAAATCAGAGCCTGGACGGCCAGCGACCCCACGTTATCCTTCGTAAAAAGATGTGTCCTAACCGGTGACTGGGCAGAGGCTCGCGATGCCTGCCCCGAGGAATTAAAACCCTTTCACAGGCGCATGCATGAGCTATTACTACAAGCAGACTGCCTGATGTGGGGCAGCTGAGTAGTCATGCCTCTGCGAGGCAGAGAGGCATTTGTCCGGGAGCTCCACCGCGAGCACCCGGGGATCATTCTCATGAAGGCCATAGCCAGATCCCACGTCTGGTGGCCTGGTATTGACGCGGACTTGGAGCTCTGCGTCCAAAGGTGCACCATTTGTGCCCAACTCAGCAATGCCCCCAGGGAGGCTCTACTGAGCCCCTGGCCCTGATCTACCAAACCGTGGTCGCGGGTGCATGTAAACTATGCGGGCCCATTCATGGGCAAAATGTTCCTCGTAGCTGTAGATGCATTTTCAAAGTGGATCGAATGCACCATTTTAAGCTCGAGCACAAGCTCCACCACTGTGGAGAGCCTCGCAACCATGTTTGCAACGCACGGAATCCCTGACATATTGGTCAGTGACAATGGTCCGTGCTTCACCAGCGCAGAATTCCAAGACTTTATAATTGACCACGGCATAAATCACGTCAAGACGGCACCGTTCAAGCCAGCCTCCAACGGCCAGGCAGAGAGAGCAGTGCAAATCATTAAACAAGGCATGCTTAAAATCCAAGGTCCCACGCTGCAGGGTCGCCTGTCGCGACTGTTGCTGGCATACAGATCTCGTCCGCACTCACTGACTGGGATCCCCCCCGCGCAACTGTTGATCAAAAGGACTTTAAAAACAAGGCTCTCATTAATCCTCCCAGACATGCACAAAATCATTGAGGCAAAGCGCCGTAAGCTGACTGAGTACTATGACAGAAATTCGAGAGGGAGATGGAATGAGATAGGGGACAAAGTGTTTGTACTAAACTATGGCAGGGGTCCCAAATGGCTTGCAGGGACAGTAACGGGCAAGGAAGGAAACAGGCTACTGGTAGTACAAATGGACAATGGCAAAACCTGCCGGAGGCATGTAGACCAAGTCAAAAGCAGATTTACCAACAACACTGTGGAACCAGAGGCAGACTACAATGTGGAACTCGCACCACACCTGGTGGACAGACAGAGGGAACAACCTGAGGAAAGGGCAATCCCAACAGACAGCCCAGATGAGTCAACAACAACCACACCAATCGAAACAGACAGCCCAGGCGAGATACCAGCAACCACACCCAAAGAAAAACAGACACCAAGGCAAACAACCGAACCACAACTCAGACGCTCCACGCGAGAGCATAGACCACCTGAGAGACTGAACCTATAAAGACAATAAGACCTTGGGGGATGGTGATGTCATGTATCTTACATTATTATATATAACTGTATCCTAACATGCTATACATGACTGTAATAAGATATAACCTGTAACCACCAGCATACCTTACCACCAGGGGTGCATTTGCAAGAGACAGGTATATAAGGACAGATCTCAGGCAAGTGCAGCATTCCAGAGCTGTGAAATAAAGGTGCAGGTCCAGAGTGACCTTGACTTCACTACATGCCTCGTGTGAATCTGTACTGAGGGGACAGGACTTTACAATACTGATTGGATCCCAGCCCCTACTCTACAGCCTAGCCCCTGATGGATGCCACCCCCCCGCCCCGCACTCTCCTCACCAACTTCCCAGTTGCTCACTCAGGTTGAATCGGTTGACCTTTTTGACTTTAAACTGCATTTCAAATTCTATCTCTACCCATCACCTTGGCCATCTATTTCCACCTCTGGAGTAACAACTTTCTCCACAGCCCCTAAAACATCTGAAGCCACTCACGCAGGTCTTCATCACTTCTTTGCTGCCTTACATATACCTAGAGGTTGGTGGGGGTCTGGAACTCACTGCCTGAAAGGGTGGTAGAGGCAGGAACTCTCACCGCATTTAAAAAGTACTTGGATGTGCACTTGAAGTGCGATAACTTATAGGGCTACGGACCAAGAGCTGATACGTGGGATTCGGCTGGATAGCTCTTTGTCGGCCGGCGTGGACACGATGGGCCGAAATGGCTTCCTTCTGTGCTGTAACTTCCTCTGATTCTATGATTCTATGAGAGACGGCTGTATTTGGCTGCATACTTCAATCCAAACTTCATAGCCGTCGCCAGTTCTTTGTGCATCTAATTCTATTACCGCTCTTGACGAGCTGAATTTCGGGCTGTGGCATTGTGCCTCGAGCTCTCCGCAGTAATGAATATATCGTGTTACTGGGGGAGGGGGGTGCATGCAGGGGGTGGGGGGGAGGGGGCACGGAGAAGGTGGGGGGCGGGGGAGGTTTCTACTCTTCGGGAATGTTAAATAAAATAAATACAAAGGGATACAGAAAAAGAGGAAGAGATAGAGCGAGAGAGAGAAGGAACAAAGAAAGTCAGCTGAGCAAACCTTCCATCAAGAAGTTAAAAACTTATAAAGTTAAATATCGAGAGAATGTTCGCTGAGTTCCAGTGAAGGAGCAGCCTCTGCTACAAAAGTTAAGGCACTGATTGTCACATTAAAATCAGGAGATTGTCTACTCTCCCCGCTCCTCCCGCCCACCATAAAGGGCCCTTTTTTTTAGAACACAAAGCAACAGGACTGGTTGAATTCATTTTCCACCCAACTGACGGAGAAACAGTACTCAATTATTCTGGAGGCCCGACTGAAGACAATTGGGTTTTATTGACTGAGTCCCAAAGTTGGTTCGCAACTGTATTTCCTTACCCCAAGGGAGAAAGCTTCTTTCGAATTCCCAGCCCCGTCTGCTTCAGAGCTGCCCTATGTGACCTCCTGACCCTTCCCAAGATTCTGAAAAAAAACAGGCATACCACAAGGTGAGGAGAATAATTCCTGCAGGGTGGCTGCTGTGAAAGCTCGTGGGTTGCAGACGCAACTACCTCATGCCTCCCCCTTTGTCCTCTCTGATTACTGACACATCGCAAAGCCCCCCTTCCACTCTGCAACGTGCCATCCCCACCCAATTTCATGCCCAACTCTCCCAGCATGGCCAGGCGTGCCAAATTCTCAGTCATAACATCTATATAGCGCCTTTCACGACCCCAGGACATCCCCAAAGCGCTTTACAACTAATGAAGTACTTTTGGAAGTGTAGTCACAGTGGTAATATGTGGGCAAAAATTTGGCAGATTTGAAAAGTGTGAGGTCATGCACTTTGGCAGAAAAAAATCAAAGAGCAAGTTATTATATAAATGGAGAAAGATTGTAAAGTGCCGCAGTACAGCGGGACCTGGGGATACTTGTGCATGAAACTCAAAAGGATAGTATGCAGGTACAGCAAGTGATCAGGAAGGCCAATGGAATCTTGGCCTTTATTGCAAAGGAGATGGAGTATAAAAGCAGGGAAGTCTTGCTACAGTTATACAGGGTATTGGTGAGGTCACACCTGGAATGATGTTATGTATATAAACATTGTAACTGTGTAAGACTTGCCATCAGAAGGCGCAACTGGTGGAGGCCCAAAGTTCTCCTGCACACCGCGTGCAAGGAAGTATAAAAGGTTGTCTGCCATGCTGCTTAGACTCTGGAGTTGTGTTAAAGAGACTAAGCTCACATCAGTTTTAGTTCACAGTAGTCAGTCTTGTGGCATTCTTCCATACCTAACAATTGGCGACGAGTAATAGATTAAGAACTTTCACACGGTCATGGCTGCCATTGGTATTTTCGAGAGATTTGTAGAGGGTGATGATTGGGAAGCCTTCGTTGAGCATCTCGACCAGTATTTCATGGCCAATGAGCTGGATGGGGACGATAAAGCAATGCAGCGCAGGACGATTCTCCTCACCGTGTGTGGGTCCACAATACACGGCCTCATCAAGAATCTGCTAGCACCGGAGAAACCAACGGTGAAGTCATATACAGAGTTGGGTATGCTGGTTAGGGAACACCTCAAGCCGAAGGAGATCGTCTTAATGGCCAGGTATCGCTTCTACACACACCACCGCTCCAAGGGCCAGGATGTGGCGAGTTATGTTGCCGACCTGAGACACCTAGCAGGAACTTGCAAATTTGCTAGATTTTGGGGGGAAATGCTGTGGGACTTTGTGCTTGTCATCGGCCACGAGGTCATTCTTCGCAAGCTACTGTCCGCCGAATCCCTAGACCTGAGCAAGGCCATCACGATAGGCCACTCATTCATATCCACAAGCGATAATACCAGACAGATATCTTCCCAGCATCGAAGCTCACCGGCAAGTACTGTGCATAAAATAACGTCGCTAGCAGGCAGAACTGCATATGGCAGGACCTACACGTCTGCAGCTGCAAGATCTAGGATGACTCAGAGTCCACCATCGGGCGTGAATGCGAATCCATTAACACCATGTTGGCGCTGCGGGGGTAATCATCGAGCCCATCAATGTCGATTCAAGCACTACATGTGCAAAGGCTGCGAAACAATGGGGCACCTCCAGCGAATGTGCAAGAGTGCTGCGACTCACCACATGGCAGAGTCGGCAGAGGATGATCGATCCGGCGCGGATCACGCAGAACAAACAAGAGAGGCAACTCAACCCGAGGAAGAAGTGTATGGGGTACACACCTTCACCACCAAGAGCCCTGCTATCATGCTGAAAGTCAAATTGAACGGTATTCCGGTATCGAATGGAGTTGGACACGGGGGCGAGTCAGTCAATTATGAGCCAGAAGGCTTTTGAGAAACTGTGGGGCAACAAGGCACAAAGGCTCAAACTGAGCCCGATTCAGACAAAGCTGCACACCTACACCAAAGAGCTTATACCAGTCATTGGCAGTGCGGCAGTTAAGGTATCGTACGTTGGAGCTTTGCATGATTTATCACTGTGGATTGTACTAGGCGATGGCCCAACGGCTATTCAGCAGAAGCTGAACATAAGAACATAACACAATAAGAACATAAGAATTAGGAACAGCAGTAGGCCATCTAGCCCCTCGAGCCTGCTACGCCATTCAAAAAGACCATGGCTGATCTGGCCAAGGACTCAGCTCCACTTACCCGCCCGCTCCCCATAACCCTTAATTTTCCCTTATTGGTTAAAAATCTATCTATCTGTGATTTGAATACATTCAATGAGCTAGCCTCAACTGCTTCCTTGGGCAGAGAATTCCACAGATTCATAACCCTCTGGGAGAAGAAATTCCTTCTCAACTCGGTTTTAAATTGGCTCCCCCGTATTTTGAAGCTGTGCCTCCCCGACCAGTGGAAACAACCTCTCTGCCTCTATCTTGTCTATCCCTTTCATTATTTTAAATGTTTCTATAAGATCACCCCTCATCCTTCTGAACTCCAACGAGTAAAGATCCAGTCTACTCAATCTATCATCATAAGTTAACCCCTTCATCTCCGGAATCAGCCTAGTGAATCGTCTCTGTACCCCCTCCAAGGCTAGTATATCCTTCCTTAAGTAAGGTGACCAAAACTGCACGCAGTACTCCAGGTGTGGCCTCACCAATACCCTGTACAGTTGCAGCAGGACCTCCCTGCTTTTGTACTCCATCCCTCTCGCAATGAAGGCCAACATTCCATTCGGCTTCCTGATTACCTGCTGCACCTGCAAACTAACTTTTTGGGATTCATGCACAAGGACCCCCAGGTCCCTCTGCACCGAAGCATGTTATAATTTCTCCCCATTCAAATAATATTCCCTTTTACTGTTTTTTTTCAAGGTGGATGACCTCACATTTTCCGACATTGTATTCTATCTGCCAAACCTTAGCCCATTCGCTTAACCTATCTAAATCTCTTTGCAGCCTCTCTGTGTCCTCTACATAACCCGCTTTCCCACTAATCTTTGTGTCATCTGCAAATTTTGTTACACTACACTCTGTCCCCTCTTCCAGGTCATCTATGTATATTGTAAACAGTTGTGGTCCCAGCACTGATCCCTGTGGGACACCACTAACCACCGATTTCCAACCCGAAAAGGACCCATTTATCCCAACTCTCTGCTTTCTGTTTGCCAGCCAATTCTCTATCCATGCTAATACATTTCCTCTGACTCCGCGTACCTTTATCTTCTGCAGTAACCTTTTGTGTGGCACCTTATCGAATGCCTTTTGGAAATTTAAATACACCACATCCATCGGTACACCTCTATCCACCATGCTTGTTATATCCTCAAAGAATTCCAGTAAATTAGTTAAACATGATTTCCCCTTCATGAATCCATGTTGCGTCTGCTTGATTGCACTATTCCTATCTAGATGTCCCGCTATTTCTTCCTTAATGATAGCTTCAAGCATTTTCCCCACAACAGATGTTAAACTAACCGGCCTATAGTTACCTGCCTTTTGTCTGCCCCTTTTTTAAACAGAGGCGTTACATTCGATGCTTTCCAATCCGCTGGTACCTCCCCAGAGTCCAGAGAATTTTGGTAGATTATAACGAATGCATCTGCTATAACTTCCGCCATCTCTTTTAATATCCTGGGATGCATTTCATCAGGACCAGGGGACTTGTCTACCTTGAGTCCCATTAGCCTATCCAGCACTACCTCCCTAGTGATAGTGATTGTCTCAAGGTCCTCCCTTCCCACATTCCCGTGACCAGCAATTTCTGGCATGGTTTTTATGTCTTCCACTGTGAAGACCGAAGCAAAATAATTGTTTAAGATCTCAGCCATTTCCACATTTCCAATTATTAAATCCCCCTTCTCATCTTCTAAGGGACCAACATTTACTTTAGTCACTCTTTTCCGTTTTATATATCAGTAAAAGCTTTTACTATCTGTTTTTATGTTTTGCGCAAGTTTACTTTCGTAATCTATCTTTCCTTTCTTTATTGCTTTCTTAGTCATTCTTTGCTGTTGTTTAAAATTTTCCCAATCTTCTATTTTCCCACTAACCTTGGCCACCTTATACGCATTGGTTTTTAATTTGATACTCTCCTTTATTTCCTTGGTTATCTACGGCTGGTTATCCCTTCTCTTACCGCCCTTCTTTTTCACTGGAATATATTTTTGTTGAGCATTATGAAAGAGCTCCTTACAAGTCCTCCACTGTTCCTCAATTGTGCCACTGGCTGGGAAAGATTCGATGCAACTGGGATGACATCAAAGTACTATCTCCAGTGGATGATGCCTCATGCGCCCAAGTACTGAGCAAGTTTCTGTCGCTATTTGAACCAGGCATCGGCAACTTCACAGGCGCCAAGGTGCAGATCCATCTAGCCCCCGATGCAAGGCCCATTCATCACAAGGCTCGAGCGGTTCCATATATGATGAGGGAGAACGTCGAGATTGAACTGGACAGACTTCAACGAGATGGAATCATATCGCCAGTCGAGTTCAACGAGTGGGCCAGTCCAATTGTTCCGGTGTTGAAAAGCGATGGCACGGTCAGAATCTGCGGAGACTACAAGGTAACGATCAACAGAGTCTCGTTACAGGACCAGTAACCGGTACCCAAGGCGGATGACCTGTTCCCAACATTAACAGGGGGGAAGTCGTTCACCAAGTTGGATCCAACCTCCGCCTGCATGACACAGGAGCTGGCTGAATCTTCGAAAAGACTGACGTGCATCAACACGCTCAAAAGACTGTTTATATACCACAGGTGCCCTTTTGGGACTCACTCGGCTGCTGCCATCTTCCAGAGAAACATGGAGAGTTTGCTGAAATCTGTTCCGCGCACTGTTGTGTTTCAAGACGACATCCCGCTCACTGGTCGTGACACCACCGAACACCTGGACAACCTGGAAGAGGTTCTAATTCGACTAGACAGAGTGGGACTCAGGCTGAAACACTCCGTGTGATTTCCTGGCGCCAGAGTTCGAATTTTTGGGGAGAAAGATTGCGGCAGACGTCATCAGACCCACGGACTCAAAGACAGAGGCCATCAAGAATGCACCCAGACCACAGAATGTGCTGGAGCTGCGTTCATTCCTGGGACTCCTCAACTATTTTGCTAACTTTCTACCCGGGTTCAGCACTTTGCTGGGACCATTGCACATGTTGCTACGTAAGGGTGATGACTGGGTTTGGGGTAAATCTCAAGAGACAGCTTTTGAAAAGGCCAGAAACCTACTTTGTTCTGATAAGTTACTTGTACTGTATGACGCGTGTAAACGATTAATGCTAGCTTGTGATGCATCTTTGTACGAGGTCGGTTGTGTGTTACAGCAAACCAATGTATCGGGCAAACTTCAACCAGTTGTATACACGTCTAGAAGTCTGTCTAAGGCTGAAAGAGCCTACAGTATGGTCGAGAAAGAGGCGTTAGCATGTGTATATGGGGTTAAAAAAGTGCACCAATACCTATTTGGACTTCGGTTTGAGCTTGAAACTGACCACAAGCCGCTCATTTTGCTGTTTTCAGAAAGCAAAGGTATAAACACCAATGCTTCGTCCCACATCCAAAGATGGGCACTGACTTCTGATGAGGCACACCGGCTGTGGCCTGGGCATTCTAAACACGAAGCCAGACATGGTGCTTGTCTATTTGTGATCAAAAAAAGCTTGTTGTGTATTGTATTGCTCAAAGTAAGAGGGTATTTTTTTTTCAAAATTTTAAAAGATTGTTGACATTGTACACCAAAAAAAAGTGCATGTTTTTTTTAAGGCCCATGTGATGTGCGTTAAGTGCATCGTTTCGGGGTATTGTTTTTAAAAGTTTCAAAAATTGCACACTATTTTTTTGTAAATGTGCCAAAGTTGAATGTTGTACACCATTGCAACACGTGCTCCTAACTGAGCAGTGCACCAAGGGAGGCTCCTTTGAGTCTGTGGTCATGGCCCTCCAAACCGTGGTCCAGGATCCACATAGATTTTGCTGGCCCCTTTCTCGGAAAGATGTTTTTAGTTGTAGTGGATGCTTACTCTAAATGAATTCAATGCATAATCATGTCATCCAGCACATCCACTGCCACCATTGAAAGCCTCCGGGCTATGTTCGTCACCCATGGCTTGCCCGATGTCCTTATCAGTGAAAATGGACCGTGTTTCACCAGCTCGGAATTCAACGAGTTTATGACCTGAAATGGCATGAAGCATGTCAGGTCTGCCCTGTTTAAGTCTGCATCCAAAGATCAAGTGGAACGAGCAGTCCAAACTATCAAGCAGAGCCTGAAACGCGTGACGGAAGGCTCCTTGCAGACCCGCTTATCTCGGGTTCTGCTCAGCTACCGGACGTGACCCCACTCACTCACTCAAGTTCCCCCTGCAGAATTGTTAGTGAAGAGAGCACTCAAAACCAGGCTCTCCCTAGTCGACCTGGCTAAATGCGTCACCGGCAAAACATGTACCACGATCGCGTGGCTGTATCACGTGACATTGATGTTAACAATCCTGTGTTTGTCCTTAATTATGGTCATGGGCCTAAAAGGGTCTCTGGCACTGTCTTGGCCAAGGAGGGGAATAGAGTGTTTATAGTCAAACTATTGAATGGACAAATGTGCAGAAAGCATTTGGATCAGACCAAACTGCGGTTCACTGACAACCAGGAACAACCTGAAGAGGACATCACCATCATCGACCCACCAACACACACCCAACCAGTAATCGACCTCGCTGTCAATCAAGAGGATGAACCCACCATTCCCAACAGTCCTGTCAGACCAGCCACGCCACAGTGCAGCAAAGGTCCGACCAACTCACCCATACCAGAGTTTGAACTCAGACGATCAACCAGGGAGCATAGAGCCCCTGATCGTCTCAACTTGTAAATAATTTGTATCAAAGACTTTGGGGAGGGGGGGGGGAGTGATGTTATGTATGTAATCATTGTAACTGTATAAGACTTGTCACCAGAGGGCTCAACTGTTGGAGGCCCAAGGGTCACGTGCACACCTCATGCAAGGGAGTATAAAAGGTTGTCTGCCATGCTGTTTAGGCACTCTGGAGTTGTATTAAAGAGACTAAGGTCACATCAGTTTTAGCTCACAGTACTCAGTCTTGTGGAGTTCTTCCATACTTAACAAATACTGTGTGCAGTTTTGGTTTCCATATTTACGAAAGGATATACTTGCTTTGGAGGCAGTTCAGAGAAGGTTCACTAGGTTGATTCTGGGGATGAGGGGGTTGACTTATGACGAAAGGTTGAGTAGGTTGGGCCTCTACTCATTGGAATTCAGAAGAATGAGAGGTGATCTTATTGAAACGTATAAGATTATGAGGGGGCTTGACAAGGTGGATGCAGAGAGGATGTTTCCACTGATAGGAGAGACTAGAACTAGAGGGCATAATCTTAGAATAAGGGGCCGCCCATTTAAAATTGAGATGAGGAGAAATTTCTTCTCTCAGAGGATTGTAAATCTGTGGAATTTGCTGCCTCAGAGAGCTGTGGAAGCTGGGACATTGAATATATTTAAGACAGAAATAGACAGTTTCTTAAACGATAAGGGAATAAGGGGTTATGGGGAGTGGGCAGGGAAGTGGAGCTGAGTTCATGATCTGATCAGCCATGATCGTATTAAATGGCGAAGCAGGCTCCAGGGGCCATATGGCCTACCCCTGCTGCTATTTCTTATGTTCTTATGGGAAACATGGCAGCCAATTTGCCACACAGAAAGTTCCCACATAAGCAAGCGTGGCGGAGGTTCGGCGAATGATTGGTGCGAAGGAGCGGCGAGGGATCGTGACGCAGGTTCAGCGAATGCTTCTGGCGGAACAGCGGCGAGAGATCATGGCGGAGGTATGGCAAATCAGGGTATGGGGCCCAGAAGAGGCGAGGGCCCAGGGGCAGCACGGGCCAGCCCACACTGTGATATGTATGCACACTAGGTCCATGCAGCAGAGCAGGTCTCCAGTTGTCTTGGTTAACCCTTGCCACTGGACCAAGACCTAGCTCTGTCAAGCCCGTGTGGTGGCTGGTGTGCAACGGTCACCACACGTTAAAAAAATCCACGCACAGGCATCTTCCACCCATTCAACTGAAGTTCAGGACTGGAATATCGGATTCTTCATTGAAACATCTGTGACCCCATGTGGGAGCAAGTCATCCTCGTTCGAGGGACCGCCTATGATGATGATTACTGACCAGATAATCGTTTTTTTTAGTGATGTTGATCGAGGGATAAATGTTGGCTCAGGACACCAGGGATAAACATAGAAACATAGAAAATGGGTGCAGGAGTAGGCCATTCGGCCCTTCTAGCCTGCACTGCCATTCAATGAGTTCATGGCTGAACATGTAACTTCAGTACCCCATTCCTGCTTTCTCGCCATACCCCTTGATCCCCCTAGTAGTAAGGACTACATCCAACTCCAACTCCTTTTTGAATATATTTAGTGAATTGGCCTCAACAACTTTCTGTGGTAGAGAATTCCACAGGTTCACCACTCTCTGGGTGAAGAAGTTTCTCCTCATCTCAGTCCTAAATGGCTTACCCATTATCCTTAGACTGTGACCCTTGGTTCTGGACTTCCCCAATATTGGGAACATTCTTCCTGCACCTAACCTGTCTAAACCCATCAGAATTTTAAACGTTTCCATGAGATCCCCTCTCATTCTTCTGAACTCCAGTGAATACAAGCCCAGTTGATCCAGTCTTTCTTGATATGTCAGTCCCGCCATCCCGGGAATCAGTCTGGTGAACCTTCGCTGCACTCCCTCAATAGCAAGAATGTCCTTCCTTAGATTAGGAGACCAAAACTGTATACAATACTCCAGGTGTGGCCTCACCAAGGCCCTGTACAACTGTAGTAACACCCCACTGCCCCTGTACTCAAATCCCCTCGCTATGAAGGCCAACATGCCATTTGCTTTCTTAAACGCCTGCTGTACCTGCATGCCAACCTTCAATGACTGATGTACCATGACACCCAGGTCTCGTTGCACCTCCCCTTTTCCTAATCTGTCACCATTCAGATAACAGTCTGTCTCTCTGTTTTTACCACCAAAGTGGATAACCTCACATTTATCCATATTATACTTCATCTGCCATGCATTTGCCCACTCACCTAACCTATCCAAGTCACTCTGCAGCCTCATAGCATCCTCCTCGCAGCTCACACTGCCACCCAACTTAGTGTCATCCGCAAATTTGGAGATACTACATTTAATCCCCTCGTCTAAATCATTAATGTACAATGTAAACAGCTGGGGCCCCAGCACAGAACCACTAGTCACTGCCTGCCATTCTGAAAAGTACCCATTTACTCCTACTCTTTGCTTCCTGTCTGCCAACCAGTTCTCAATCCACGTCAGCACACTACCCCCAATCCCATGTACTTTAACGTTGCACATTAATCTCTTGTGTGGGACCTTGTCGAAAGCCTTCTGAAAGTCCAAATACGCCACATTAACTGGTTCTCCCTTGTCCACTCTACTGGAAACATCCTCAAAAAATTCCAGAAGATTTGTCAAGCATGATTTCCCTTTCACAAATCCATGCTGACTTGGAGCTATCATGTCACCTCTTTCCAAATGCGCTGCTATGACATCCTTAATAATTGATTCAATCATTTTACCCACTACCGATGTCAGGCTGACCAGTCTACAATTCCCTGTTTTCTCTCTCCCTCCTTTTTTAAAAAGTGTGGTTACATTGGCTACCCTCCACTCCATAGGAACTGATCCAGAGTCTATGGAATGTTGGAAAATGACTGTCAATGCATCCGCTATTTCCAAGGCCACCTCCTTAAGTTCTCTGGGATGCAGTCCATCAGGCCCTGGGGATTTATCAGCCTTCAATCCCATCAATTTCCCCAACACAATTTCCCGACTAATAAGGATTTCCCTCAGTTCCTCCTTCTTACTCGATCCTCTGACCCCTTTATATCCGGAAGGTTGTTTGTGTCCTCCTTAGTGAAAACGAACCAAAGTACTTGTTCAATTGGTCTGCCATTTCTTTGTTCCCTGTTATGACCAGCCTGATTCTGACTGCAGAGGACCTACATTTGTCTTTACAAACCTTTTTCTCTTTACATATCTATAGAAACTTTTGCAGTCCATCTTAATGTTCCCTGCAAGCTTCCTCTCGTACTCTATTTTCCCTGCCCTTTTCAAACCCTTTGTCCTCTTCTGTTGAATTCTAAATTTCTCCCAATCCCCGGGTTCACTGCTATTTCTGGCCAATTTGTATGCCACTTCCTTGGCTTTAATACTATCCCTGATTTCCATTGATAGCCACGGTTGAGCCACCTTCCCTTTTTTATTTTTACGCCAGACAGGGATGTACAATTGTTGTAGTTCATCCATGCGGTCTCTAAATGTCTGCCATTGCCCATCCGCAGTCAACCCCTTAAGTATCATTCGCCAATCTATCCTAGCCAATTCATGCCTCATACCTTCAAAGTTACCCTTCTTTAAGTTCTGGACCATGGTCTCTGAATTAACTGTTTCATTCTCCATCCTAATGTAGAATTCCACCATGTTATGGTCACTCTTTCCCAAGGGGCCTGTCACAACGAGATTGATAATTAATCCTCTCTCATTACACAACACCCTGTCTAAGATGGCCTCCCCGCTAGTTGGTTCCTCGACATAGAAAACCATCCCTTATGCACTCCAGGAAATCCTCCTCCACCGTATTGCTTCCAGTTTGGTTAGCCCAATCTATATGCATATTATAGTCACCCATTATAACTACTGCACCTTTATTGCATGCATCCCTAATTTCCAGTTTGATGCCCTCCCCAACATCACTACTACTGTTTGGAGGTCTGTACACAACTCCCACTAACGTTTTTTCCCCTTTGGTGTTCTGCAGCTCTACCCATATAGATTCCACATCATCCAAGCTAATGTCCTTCCTAACTGTTGCATTAATCTCCTCTTTAACCAGCAATGCTACCCCACCTCCTTTTCCTTTTATTCTATCCTTCCTGAATGTTGAATACCCCTGGATGTTGAGTTCCCAGCCCTGATCATCCTGGAGCCACGTCTCTGTAATCCCAATCACATCATATCTGTTAACATCTATTTGCACAGTTAATTCATCCACCTTATTATGGATACTCCATCCATTAAGACACAAAGCCTTCAGGCTTGTTTTTTTAACACCATTTGTCCTTTTAGAATTATAATGTAGTGTGGCCCTTTTTATTTCTTGCCTTTGTTTACTCGGCCTTCCACTATTGCTTTTTACCTTTCTACCATCTGTTTCTGACTCCATATTACTTCACCCTATCTCACTGCATCGGTTCCCATCCCCCTGCCATATTAGTTTAAACACTCCCGAACTGCATTAGCAAATTTTACCCCCAGGACATCAGTTCCAGTCCGGCCCAAGTGCAGACCATCCCTTTTGTACAGGTCCCACTTCCCCCAGAACTGGTTCCAATGTCCCAGGAATTTGAATCCCTCCCTCAAGCCACATATTTATTCTAACTATCCTGCTCCCTCTACTCTGATTAGCACGTGGCACTGGTAGCAGTCCAGAGATTACTACCTTTGAGGTCCTACTTTTTAATTTAACTCCTAGCTCCCTAAATTCAGCTTGTAGGACTGCTTCCCGCTTCTTACCTATATTGTTGGTACCTACATGTACCACGACAACTGGCTGTTCACCCTCCCTCTCCAGAATGCTCTGCAGCCGCTCCGAGACATCCTTGACCCTTGCACCAGGGAGGCAACATACCATCCTGGAGTCTCGGTTGCAGCCGCAGAAACTCCTATCTATTCCCCTTACAATAGAGTCCCCTATCACTATAGCTCTCCCACTCTTTTTTCCACCCTTCTGTGCAGTGAACCTGGCTGCTGGTGCCTTCCCCTGGTAAGTCATCTCCCCCAACAGTATCCAAAACGGTATATCTGTTTTGGAGGGAGATGACCGCAGGGGACTCCTGCACTACCTTCCTGCTCTTGCCTTGTCTCTTGGTCACCCATTCACTATTTGTCCTAACCCTTACCTGCGGTGTGACCAACTCACTAAATGTGCTATCCACAACATTCTCAGCATCGCGCATGCTCCAGAGTGAGTCCATCCGCAGCTCCAGTGCCGTCATGCGGTCTGTCAGGAGCTGCAGCTGGACACACTTCCCACACACATAGTAGTCAGGGACACTGGAAGCGTCCCTGACTTCCCACATAGCACAGGAGGAGCATGACATGGGTCCGAGCTCTCCTGCCATGACTTAACCCTTGAATTAATTTACTTACTAAAATTTACTTAAACACCAAACAGCTACTTAGTAGTTCGCTGCCAATTAAACCAATCTAAAAGTCAGTCTAAAAGAGAGTTATACTTACCAGTCAAACAGCCAACCACTTACCAGCTTGGCTGTGACGTCACCTCTCGATTTCGCACCCCTCTATCTTTGTCTGCAGCTGGTTGGGCTGGTCTCTGGGCCTCCATCTCCTACTCTCGCACTCCTTATCAGCTGCTCTAGTGTCAGCACTGGTAGGAAAAACAAGACAAAACAGCACCTGCCACCCCTGCTTGCCCGAACTCACCCACTTACCAAACTCACAAATGGCACTCTATGCTGTTGCAGCTCTTCTTCGAAGTAGCACCATGGGATCATTTACGTTCACTTGAGCTAACAAATGGGGCCTCGGTTTAATGTCTCATCCGAAAGACAGTGCCAGTCATGTGTCAGGAGTGTTAATTCATAAAATTGAATCTTGTGTATAGAGATTCAAAGTGGGAATCATTATTTCACTGAGTAGCCTGAGTGTATAATTAACAGTTATTTATTTTACCACCCCGATGTGAATTCTGCAATGCCCCTTGACCTCAGGTCACTTGGGAGTTACAAGTTTCTCTGCAAGTCTAAATCTTATTAAATGGCATGCATGTAAGAACATAAGAATAGGAGCAGGAGCAGGCCATTTGGCATCTCGAGCCTACTCTGCCATTTAATACGATCATGGCTGATCTGATCTTGGCCTCAACTCCACTTCCCTGCCCTCTATCCATAATCCTTTATCGATCAAAAATCTGTCTATCTCAGCCTTGAAATATATTTAATGACCCAGCCTCCACAGCTCTCTGGGGCAGAGAATTCCACAGATTCACCACCCTCTGAGAGAAGAAATTCCTTCTCATCTCCTTTTTAAATGGGCGACCCCTTATTCTGAAACTATGCCCCCTAGTTCTAGATTCCCCACAAGGGGAACATCCTCTCTGCATCTACCCTGTCAAGCCCCCTCAGAACCTTATACACTTCAAGAAGATCACCTCTCATTCTTCTAAACTCCAGTGAGTATAGGCCCAACCTGCTCAACCTTTCTTCATATGACAACCCCTTCATCTCAGGAATCAACCTGGTGAAAATAAGATGTGGAGCTTTTTAAGTTAAAAATAAGGGAGGCTTTACAAATAAAACTTCCTGCAATAATTCAATACTGATTGATTGGGTGATATCAAGGATGGTATTTAAAGATCCTGTGACACAATTCAAACAGGAGGGGGCTCGCCCAATGTCCTGTGCAACATTTATCGCTCAACGAAACACCACTAAGATAAATTAACAACAACAACAACTTGTATCTATATAGCGCCTTTAATGTAGTGAAACATCCCAAGGTGCTTCACAGAAGTATTATAAGATCAAAAATTTCATACCGAGCCACATAAGTAAAAATTAGCACAGATGGCCAAAAGCTTTGTCAAAGAGGTAGGTTTTTAGGAACGCCTTGAAGGAGGAAAGAGAGGTAGAGAGGCGGAGAGGTTTAGGGAGGGGGTTCCAGAGCTTCACTCCGCCTCTCTCTCCTCCTTTAAGTTGCTCCTTAAAAACTACCTCTTTGACCTAGTTTCCGGTCATCTGCCCTAATACAGAGAAACATAGAAATTTGCAGCACAGAAGGAGGCCATTTCGGCCCATCGTGTCTGCACTTGCTGACAAAGAGCCACACGGCCCTCGGTCAGCAGCCCTGAAGGTTACATATAAACCTATGAACAATGAACAATGGCGGACAGGTAAAGAGCATCCGGCCCAACCAGTCTGCCTCACACAACCGCGACACCCCTTACACTGAAACATTCCACACTGCACCCCAATCAGAGCCATGTGATCTCCTGGGAGAGGCAAAAAACAGATAAAAACCCAGGCCAATTGGGGGAAAAAAAAATCTGGGAAAATTCCTCTCCGACCCATCCAGGCGATCGATACTAGTCCAGGAGATCACCTGCTTATGTGGCTTGGTGTCAAATTTTGCTTGATAACGCTCCTGTAAAGTGCCTTGGGACAGTTTACTACATTAACGGCGCTACATAAATGCAAGTTGTCCTGTTCCTGCCCCCAAAAAAACTTCATCAAAGAACATTTTTCATAAAAATTCAGCTTGCCTGATGTTTCAATTGTTAAATTCAACTCAATTTCAAAACTTGGCACTGGTGGGATTTGAACTCTTGACCTCTGGGGATTGCTGGTTCAAGTACTATAACCAACACTACTGTACCTGATCAATAACCCTTGCTGGAATGGGGGTGCTGAGGGACAAGAGCATCATGGTCCTCGACGGGCAATCCCTTGAGATATGGCACATCACCTTCAGGAGAGGAGAACATTGGAAGGGCAGAAATTGACAGGGTGCCTTTAATGGTTTGACATTTCTAGATTTACATGGAAGTCCAAAATCAACGTGGCGATTACCCCCAGCTGTGGCTCCCCAATCATCAGACACATTTTAATAACATTACAGAGGGAGAATTGATGGCTCCTGTTACCCAGCACTCCACAGAGCCAAGAGCTGGTGTTATGTCTATTGTCTGGATCATAAGGAAATCGAGTCCAGCGCTTCTCCCAGCCCTATACGTTCATCTACCAGATGGCAGCATATGCACAGATCCAACACAGGCTTTCAAACACACATTACCAACGCTTTTGCAACGGCAAAATACTGTGGATGCGGGAAATCTGAAATATAAACAGAAAATGCTAGAAATGCTCAGTGGGTCAGGCAGTCTGTGCTGGAAAGGTCGGGCGCAGTGCCTCGCGCTTCCGTTGGGGAAAGAAAGAAAGAAAGAAAATAAATAAATCTGTTTTTGTTATGTTGATTGAGGGATAAATATTGACCCCAGGAATAACTCCCCTGCTCTTCTTCAAAATAGTGGCTGTGGGATCTTTTACATCCACCTGAGAGAGCAGACAGGGCCTCGGTTTAACGTCTCATCCAAAAGACAGCGCCTCTGGCAGTGCAGCACTCCACTGGGAATGTCAGTCTAGATTTTTGTGTTCAAGTTCCTGGAGTGGGACTTGAACCCACAACCTGCTGACAGCAGAGGCAAGCGTGCTGCCCACTGAGCCACAGCTGAGTTTAAAAAGATTTCCTTACATCCTGCTAGTAAAGATCTGGGCTGAGAGGCGAAGGTTAACGGAGAGGCTCTGTCACTGGCATAAAGTCATCCCCGCACATTATGCCCAGATGGCAGAGAGGAGAATCTGCCCCTGACCGTTTCATCATTACTGCAATCACCTGTGCAGAAAAATCGACACAATGTATAAAACTGTCCTTGAGATAGGACACGAGAATCCCAAAGCAAGTGCTTCTAATCCTTCACCGCAAACGAGCCAAAGGTGGGCAGAGGAAATGTTTCAAGGACACCCTCAAAGCCTCCCTGATAAAGTGCAACATCCCCACTGACATCTGGGAGTCCCTGGCCAGAGACCGCCCTAAGTGGAGGAAGTGCATCCGAGAAGGTGCTGAGCACCTCGAGTCTCATCACCGAGAGCATGCAGAAATCAAGCGCAGGCAACGGAAAGAGCGTGCGGCAAACCAGTCCCACCCTCCCCTTCCCTCAACGACTATCTGTCCCACATGTGACAGGGACTGTGGCTCTCGTATTGGACTGTTCAGCCACCAAAGAACTCACTTCAGGAGTGGAAGCAAGATTTCCTCGATTCTGAAGGACTGCCTATGATGAGGAGGGATGGGGGGGGCAAGGTCGACATGCATTTATTGCCCATTCCTCGTTAAGCTGAGGGCATTAAGAGTCAATCACTTAGTGAGGGACTGGAGTGATATGCCAGACCAGCATAGGAACATTAAGTACAGGAGTCGGCCATTCAGCCCCACGAGACTGCTCTGCCATTCAATGACATCATGGCTGATTGGTACCTCAGGTCCATTCACCCACCTTTGATCTTTATTGTTTGAGGCCCTTCATAGAAACATAGCAATTTACAGCACAGAAGGAAACCATTTTGGCCCATCGTGTCCACCTTTGCCAACAAAGAGCTACCCAGCCTTTGGCCATCTGAGGAAAAGAGTGTTCGAAGATCAGGCCCTCAAATCTGCCACCAAGCTCATGGTCTACAGGGCTGCAGTGATACCCGCCCTCCTGTATGGCTCAGAGATGTGGACCATTTACAGTAGACACCTCAAAGCGCTGGAGAAATACCACCAATGATGTCTCCGCAAGATCTTGCAAATCCCCTGGGAGGACAGACGCACCAACGTTTGTGTCCTCGATCAGGCCACCATCCCCAGCATTGAAGCACTGACCACACTCGACCAGCTCCGCTGGGTAGGCCACATTGTTCACATGCCCGACACAAGACTCCCAAAGCAAGCGCTCTACTCGGAACTCCTACACGGCAAGCAAGCCCAAGGTGGGCAGAGGAAACGTTACAAGGGCACCCTCAAAGCCTCCTTGATAAAATGCAACATCCCCACTGACACCTGGGAATCCCTGGCCAAAGACCGCCCTAAGTGGAGAAAATGCATCCGGGAGGGGGCTGAGCACCTCGAGTCTCATCGCCGAGAGCATGCAGAAAGCAAGCGCTGGCAGCAGAAAGAGCATGTGACAAACCAGACTCCCCACCCACCCTTTCCTCCAACCACTGTCTGTCCCACCTGTGACAGAGACTACAATTCCCTTATTGGACTGTTCAGTCACCTAAGAACTCACTTTTAGAGTGGAAGCAAGTCTTCCTCGATTTCGAGGGACTGCCTATGATGATGATGACCCAGCCTAATCCCACTTTCCAGCTCTTGGTCCGTAGCCCTGCAGGTTACGGCACTTCAAGTGCATGTCCAAGTACTCTTTAAATGTGATGAGTGTTTCTGCCTCTACCACCCTTTCAGGCAGTGAGTTCCAGACCCCCACCATCCCCTGGGTGAAGAAATTACCCCTCAAATCCCCTCTAAACCTCTGACCAATTACTTTAAATCTATGCTCCCTGGTTGTTGATTCCTCTGCTAAGTGAAATAGGTCCTTCCTATCCAGGCCCCTCATAATTTTATACACCTCAATTAAATCTCCCCTCAGCCTCCTCTGTTCCAAAGAAAACAACCCCAGCCTATCCAATCTTTCCTTATAGCTAAAATTCTCCAGTCCTGCAACCTCCTCATAAATCTCCTCTGTACCCTCTCTAGTGCTTTCATATCTTTCTTGTAATGCAGTGACCAGAACTGCACACAGTACTCTAGCTGTGGCCACCTAATGTTTCATACAGTTACATAAGAACATAAGAAATAGGAACAGGAGTAGGCCATGCGGCCCTCGATCCATTCAATAAGATCATGGCTGATCTGATCATGGACTCAGCTCCACTTCCCCGCCCGCTCCCCATAACCCCTTATCTCCTTACCGTCTAAGAAACTGTCTATTTCTGTCTTAAATTTATTCAATGTCCCAGCTTCCAAAGATCGTGGCGGAAGTGCGGTGAATGAGGGTACGGGGCCCAGAAGAGCTGAGGACCCAGGGGCAGCACGGGCCAGCCCACACTGCGATATGTGTGCCCACTAGGTCTGTGCAGCAGAGCAGGTCTTCAGTCATCCTGGTTAACCTTGCCACTGGATAAAGGCCGAGCTCTGTCAAGCCCGTGTGGTGGCTGGTATGCCACGCACAGGCATCTTCCACCCCCTCAATTGGAGTTCAGGACTGGAACATCGGGTCCTTTATTGAAACATCTGTGAACTCACGTGGAAGCAAGTTTTCCTCATTCGAGGGACCGCCTATGATGATGGTGAGACAAGCATGTGAGGGAGAAGGGGATAGAGGGTTATGCTGATTAGTTGAGGAAAGACGGGAGGAGACTCGAGTGGAGCATAAATGTGGGCTTGGACTGATTGGGCCGAATGGCCTGTTTCTGTGCCGTATATCCGACATAATCCTATGTAAAACACTCCACCTTCGTCAAAACTAGAAACTAGGTCAATGACAAAGGAGACAATTAATAATGTACGTTGAGATAATCTATAGAGCAGGGCTGCAAATGGCAGCATTTCAATGGAAAACAGCAGAAATAAACAGCACCCACTTACATTAACAGAAGGGTGGGGTCTACTGCTAGACCGTTATTCGTGCAATGTTTAATAATCTGAAACAGTCTGCACTTATTGTCCACAATAAACGAGACGTCAGCTGAGCAGGGCCATAGATCAATACTGGACGCAAATATTTGGAAAATTAAAATGATTACGAAATAGCTGTTGGTAAAATCCCATCGCACTCTAATAGCTGTTGTATATACAGCTATCCTCCTTGTTGAAAGTGTCAGTGACATTTGTGTAATGTGCACTTTATTGATGAAACATTTTGACGTGAAGATCAAACAACCGCGGTCTGATATACAATGGCTTGGTCTCCATTAAGGCTGACGTAATCCTTATGGCTCCACTGGGAAAGATGCTGATTTTCCGCTTGTTGCTGCCCCTGTTTTCGCCCCGGAAGAGCGGCAATGGCGGCGGTGAGCTCTTCCGGACGGGCGACCAGCTTCCAGCGCCCCACCGGCGTTTTCAGGGATGGTTTCGGCGGGGTGCGGAGCATTATCGCCGATAAGAAAGCAAATTATTATTTAACTGGGGACAGATTACAAAATGCTGGTGTACCGAGAGAACTGGGGGTCCTTGTGCATGAAACATAAAAATTTAGTCTGCAGGTACAGCAAGTAATCAGGAAGGCAAATGAAATGTTGGCCTTTATTGCAAAGGGGGATAGAGTATAAAAGCAGAGAGGTCCTGCTACAACTGTACAGAGCATTGGTGAGGCCACACCTCGAGTACTGCGTACAGCTTTGGTCTTATTTAAGGAAGGATATACTTGTATTGGAGGCTGTTGAGAGAAGGTTCACAACGTTGATTCTGGAGATGAAGGGGTTGTCTTATGAAGAAAGGTTGAGCAGGTTGGGCCTATACTCATTCGAGTTTAGAAGAATGAGAGGTGATCTTATTGAAACATAGAAGATTCTGAGGGGGCTTGTCAGGGTAGACGCAGAGAGGATGTTTCCCCTCATGGGGGAATCTAGAACTAGGGGGCATAGTTTCAGAATAAGGGGAGAAGGAATTTCTTCTCTCTGGGGGTCATAAATCTGTGGAATTCTTTGCCCCAGAGAGCTGTGGTGGGTGGGTCATTGAATATATTTAAGGCGGAGATAGACAGATTTTTGAGCGCTAAGGGAGTAAAGGGTTATGAAGAGCGGGCAGGGAAGTGGAGCTGAGTCCATGATCAGATCAGCCATGATCTTATTGAATGGCGGAGCAGGCTCGAGGGGCCAAATGGCCTACTCCTGCTCCTATTTCTTAAGTTCTTGTGAAGAGGCGAGCCAGTATGCAACCCCCTTGGTTGCAACACCAGTTCGATTTTTGATTCCAGCCCGATCCATAGGGTGATGTGCTGGGACGGCCTGTGAAAGTGGGCAGTCCGAGCTGTAGCGGCCGCAGTGAGGTAAGTAATGTCCACCTCAGGTTAAGTGCGATTGCTTTTATTTTATATTTTGTGCGATTTATGTTGTGGTGGCGTGAGCTGTGTATCGGGGATGTTTTTGGTGGGGTATTTTTTTTCGGTTTTTTTCTCTCCCCAGGCCTCTCTCAGAGCGGTCCGAGGCCGGCTGTTTAGCTCGGGATTTTGCCATGCTCAGCCTCCCTTAGCGCCCTGCCCACACTCAGGGCCCAGCTGCCCCATTTTGCTGACTGAGGCGCAAACTGTTCCCCGGGCGCAAACTTTACCGCCCCGCCGCCATCACCACCCCGACATCAGCAAAGCCGGAAATCCAGCCCAGCGCTATGTTTATTTTTGAGCTACTGAGCCAATCAGCTCACTTAGCCAAACTCAAACCCCAGTGTGTGTTATTTAATCCCGGGAGGAGCTAGTGTTCTGGAAGAGTGAGATCCTATGGGCAAATGGCCTTCATCGCAAGAAACTATCTCGTGGTTCTGTCAGGGTGGGAGTTGAGCGAGAACTGGCTGCACAGCCCCTGGGCGAAGGAGAACATTAAGGAATTCCACTCCTGATCACTTTGCTGGAATCCCTACTGGAAAATCTGTGTGTAACATGTGTGTGTGTGAAAACTCTAAATTCCTCCAACTCTGGCCTCTTGAGCACTCTCCCACTTCCTTTGTCTCACCATTGGCAGCCGTGTCTTCACCCACCTTGGTACCAAACTGGAATTCCCTCCTCAAACTTCTCTACTTCTCCAAGTCCCTCCTTAAAAGTTATGTCTTTGACCAGGCATTTGGTCACCTGTCCTAATATTTCCTTCTTTGGCTGGGTGACAATTTCGGCTGATTCCACTCCTGTGAGATGCCTCAGGATGATTCATTGCATTAAAGGTGGTATATAAATTCAAAGTTGTTGTTGTTGGGGGTGAGGCCGGGATCAGGCGTTGGCTGTGACAACCTCCATCATCGTTGAATAGTCAATGTCAAGGCTCGTACATGAATAATGGCCACTTGGGGCTGAGGTACCAAGAAAGAATGAACTTGCATTTAAATAGCACCTTTCACAACCTCAGGACGTCCCAAATCGCCTTACAGCCAATGAAGTACTGTTGGAGTGTAGTCACTGTTGTAATGTAGGAAACGCGGCAGCCAATTTGACCAGCAAGCTCCCACAAATAGCAATGTGACAATGATTAGCTTACTAGCTGGGTGCTCTTGTGAATGCCAAGGGACTCTTTTGCGTGTGGAGCCAAGTTGTCCAGGGAAGAGAGCAAGGTGCTAGGAAAAGACACATACCTGCATTGTCTCCACAATGGTTCAGCAATCAGGACTAATAGGCCATTTAACACTCACTCGGAAAGTCTTCGGACATCGATTGGCTGGTTTTGTTCAGACCCAAGGATATTTCGGACAGTGCGAGATAAGACCTGAAGGAGCCAGGAAAGGTTCCCCAGAGGCAACAGAACCATTCAAACCCAAGAGAATTGTGGATTACAGGAGTATAACTATCGAGCGTTTTGGAAGCTCGACCTTCGTTCTATCGTATCCTTCGTGAAGGCACATTTGCCCACCCCTCGAGGAGAAGGACCGAGAGCGAAGACTCACTTCCCCAACCTGACGGACTTCAACTTCAACCTGGATCTCGCATACTTCAGTCAAGCACGGTGCCGTGGAGTCGAACCGCTGAGGAAGGACCAGTGAGCGAGGAAGGACGGATTGGGTGAGAACTCAATAGTTGCACGCTCACCAACCCACCACGAAAGTGCATGAGGGGGTATCAGTGTGCCCTAACCAAACCGGGGGGGGGTGCGGGGTTTAGGGTTAGGTGGGTCCCGGGAGGGTTTAGCCCTCAGGGAGGGTTGGTCTGTTGTAAAGCTAACAAGGGAAGTGCACAGTTTTACTGGGTATTACTGCACTGTGTGGTTCTACTTCACAAACATCTGGCAAGTGGAGCGGAGGTGTTGATCTGTTGCAATAAACCTTGTGTGATTTTGAACTCGAAACGTTGGTCCGTTTCTCACTATAAGACAATCCATTGTAACTCTTTTTGTCCGAGCATAAGGACAGGGTTAGTGTGCTTGCTTTAAGCGGGTGTTAAATCATAAACAGCAGATTGGATAATTGTGAGAGACCGATTGGCACCGGTCTCTGCGGAAAACCAACCCGTAGCACAGCAAGCAAGGCAGGGCTGAGTTGGCACTGGTCACTGCTAAGTAAAAACCCTTACGTATTTGGACTCTACGGCAAGGCCTCGAAAACCTCGGGAAATAATCGCAGACTGATCACTTACACTGGGGTGTTGAGTCCTTGCTGGCGCTGACATCCACAGGTATCAGCCGTGGCTCAGTGGGCAGCACTCTTGTTTTCTGGGTCAGAAGGTTGTGGGTTCAAGTCCTGCTCCATGTAACTTGTAGCACAGAATCAAAGCTGATGTATCAGTGCGAGTGCTGCAGTGCTGGAGGTACTGTTTTTTGGATGAGATGTTGATAGGAACATAAGAATTAGGAACAATAGGGCCATACTGCATCTCGAGCCTGCTCCACCATTCAATAAGACATGGCTGATCTGATCCTGGCCTCAACTCCACTTCCCTGCCCACTCCCCATAACCCTTGACTCCCTTATTGCTCAAAAATCTGTCGATCGCCACCTTAAATATATTCAATGACCCAGGCCTCCACTGCTCTCTAGGGTAGAGGTTAAACCGAGGCCCCATCTGCCTTCCCAAATGGATGTAAAAGATCCCGTGGCACTACATCGAAGAAGAGCAGGGGAGTTATCCCCGGGTGTTCTGGAGCCAATATTTATCCCACAACCACCATCACTAAAACAGATTATCTGGTCATTATCACATTGCTGTTTGTGGGAGCTTGCTGTGCACAAATTGTCTGCTGCGTTTCTATAGCTTTCTAGGGCAGTATGTTGCTCATTCTCACAATGTAGAAATAGTTCCTCGGTTCACTCGTAACTTCTGGGCCCCGAACTCACGCCTCTCCTGGGCCCCGATCATATCCCTCTACAATCTCTCGCCGCTCCTTTGCCCCGACCTCGCCGCTCCTGCTGTATCTGCCCATGCTCCAATCACCGACCTGGACCTTGATGACGTCACTGTTCACTGCTGTCGCCCTCCAGCACCAGCTCGCGCTGTACCTTGCAGTGGTACACCACCACGCTGCCCATGGCCGCCGCTCACCCCTCCTTTTATGGCCCTGACCTGCCGCTGATGGTCTCTCACAGGTCGGGGCTGCCACGTTGCTCATGGTGACTATAACATAGCTTAACAGCCGAAGGGACAGACTGATAGGTGTAATGTCGATAACAGGTTGATCAGACTCAGTAAAGACAGCCACACACAGTGGGAACTATACTTATTGGTGCCTTGTCATTATTTTCCAAAGTCGAACTCTGAGAAGTAGCCAGTGGAGTTAACTAATTGTTCTTGCCTGCTAAAATTAATCCAGCACGAAACCATTGTCATAGAGTGGTCTCATTGAAACACATAAGATTCTGAGAGGGCGTAACAGAGGAGCTACTGAGAGGCTGGTTCCCCTGGCTGGGGAATCTAGAACCGGGGAGGGAGGGGGCACAATCTCAGGATAAGGGGTTGGACATTAAAAATAGAGGTGAGGAGAAATTTCTTCACTCAGATGGTAGTGAATCTTTGGAATTCCCTACCCTAGAGGGCTGTGGATGCTGAGTCTCTGAATATATTCAAGGCTGAGATCGATAGATTTTTGGATATTAAGGGAATCGAGGGATATGAAGATCAGGCGGCAAAGTGGAGTTGAAGTAGAAGATCAGCCACGATCTTATTGAATGGCAGAGTAGGCTCGAGGGGCTGAATGGCCTACTCCTGCTTTGAATTCTTATGTTCTTAAAACCCATTCATTCCATGAAGCACTTTGAGATACTTCGACAGCATAGGACAGGACCTAAATGCAAACGATTGTTATTTATTATTTTGTAATTTTTGATTATGTGAAAACCCCAGATTACCTGTCTTTTCCTCCCAATAGTTCTCAGGATCGAGCGAAGAACATGAACCTTGGCTGATTAACTTTGCAATGCATGAGGGGGTCACTTGGAGCACTTGAGTGTCAACAGGGGATGCGGCACAAAGCAGGCAGAGGGTGAATAGTGCAGCTACCACTGTTGCGGCCGATTAACCCAAGGAGGTTGATAAGGTTTAATCATGTGTCCAGATACCCACTGATCACCGACTTCCTGAGCATTTCTCTCCATGACCAACAGGAACTTCGGTTCAGCAGCCACAAGACTTGCAGTTTCTTAAAGATTTGTTGATTTTGTACCTTTACTTAAATGCTCGCGACTCACGGGGATAGAAGGGAGAGAGAGAAAAATTGAGGGTAGATCTCTGTGCAGTAGTGTAAACTGGGTAATAGTGAGTTGGCAGATAGCGACATTGATGGAAATAAAAGACAGGGGGAGATGTCAAACGGGCTGTCGACCTGCTATCACCCATTTTACACTGTCGCACACAGACTTACCCCATTATCTCTTTTGGGTCCTGTTAGTCACACAACAATCAATTAACCATTAACTAGAGGTAGACTAGAGGTGATCCGAAACTCGGCTGCCCGTGTCCTAACTCACACCGAGTCCCGTTCACCCATCACCCCCTGTGCTCGCTGACCTACATTGGCTCCCGGTTAAGCAAAGCCTTGATTTCAAAATTCTCATTCTTCTTTTCAAATCCCTCCATGGCCCTCGCCCCTCCCTATCTCTGTAATCTCCTCCAGCCCCACAACTCCCCTGCGATGTCTGCGCTCCTCTAATTCTGCCCTCTTGAGCATCCCTGATAATAATCACTCAACCATCAGTGGCTGTGCCTTCTGTTGCCTGGGCCCCAAGCTCTGGAAGTCCCTGCCTAAACCTCTCCGCCTCTCTATTTCGCTTTCCTCCTTCAAAACGCTCCTTAGAACCTATCTCTTTGACCAAGCCTGCGTTAATTTCTCCTTATGCAGCTCGGTGTCAAATTCTTTGTCTCATAATACTCCTAGGGGCGTTTCACTACGTTAAAGGTGCTATATAAATACAAGTTGTTGCTGTTAATGAAATCGTGAGTGCTATTAACATTGATGAAGGGATAGAAGGGATCTGCACACAGGGGGTTTGAAGGGTTAATTTTAGATATTCTGAGTTCAAACTCTAGCATGGGTGAGTTGGTCGGACCATTGCTGCACTGTGGCGCGGCTGGTCTGACAGGACTGTTGGGAATGGTGGGTTCATCCTCTTGATTGACAGCGAGGTCGATTGCTGGTTGGGTGTGTGTTGGTGGATCGATGATGGTGATGTCCTCTTCAGGTTGTTCCTGGTTGTCGGTGAACCGCAGTTCGGTCTGATCCAAATGCTTTCTGCACGTTTATCCATTCGATAGTTTGACTGTAAACACTCTATTCCCCTCCTTGGCCAAGACAGTGCCAGCGACCCATTTAGGACCATGATCATAATTAAGGACAAACACAGGGTCGTTAACATCAATGTCACGTGATATAGCCGCATGATCGTGGTACGTTTTGCCGGTGATGCAGGGATTCCACATGATCATTTAGATCCGGGTGGACTAGGGAGAGCCTGGTTCTGAGTGCTCTCTTCATTAACAATTCTGCAGGGGGAACCCCAGTGAGCAAGTAGGGTCACGTCCGGTAGCTGAGCAGAACCCGAGCTAAGCGGATCTGCAAGGAGCCTTCCGTCACGAATTTCAAGCTCTGCTTGTTAGTTTGGACTGCCCGTTCTGCTTCACCGTTGGATGCGGTCTTAAACTGGGCAGACCTGACATGCCATTGCGGGTCATAAATTCGTTGAGTTCCGAGCTGGTGAAACATGGTCTATTGTCACTGACAAGGATGTCGAGCAAGCCATGGGTGGCAAACATAGCCCGGAGGCTTTCAATGGTGGCAGTGAATGTGCTGGATGACATGATTACGCATTCAATCCATTACAAACTCAATGGAGCCTCCCTTGGTACATTGCTCAATTGTGAGCACGTGTTGCACTGGTGTACGCATGACTCTAAGCCCGAGTTGATACCGGGCCACCAAACATGCGACCTGGCTATAGCCTTCATCGTGACTATGCCTGGGTGGGTATTGTGTAGGTCGCGTATAAACGTTTCCCTGCCTTTTTTTGGCAAAACCACGCGATTATCCCATAAGAGACAATCCGACTGGATGGACATTCCAACTTTGCGTCGGTGAAACGGCTTAATTTCATCTTGCATTTCCCCGGGAACGGCCGACCAACTCCCATTGAGGACGCAACTTTTTACAAGTGATAGCACAGGGTCCTGGCTGGTCCGGGTCCTGATCTGGCGAGCAGTGACGGGTGACCCCTCGCTCTCAAAAGCATCCATGACCAGAAGCAAGTCTGCAGGCTGCACCTTTCTACCCCGGTAGTGGGCATCAGCACAGTTCTCCGTGCCTGGTCTGTGGCGGATAACATAGTCATAGTCGGACAATGTTAGTGCCCATCTTTGGATGTGGGACGAAGCATTGGTGTTTATACCTTTGCTTTCTGAAAACAGCGAAATGAGCGGTTTGTGGTCAGTTTCAAGCTCAAACCGAAGTCCAAATAGGTATTGGTGCATTTTCTTAACCTCATATACACATGCTAACGCCTCTTTCTCAACCATACTGTTTCTTGCTGGGTGGGTACTGTCGGGAATTCAGGGCCAGATTAATCTCCTGGAGCAGCTTTGATTGCCTAGATGGGTTGAAGAGGATTTTCCCAGATTTTTACCGCCAAATTGGCGTGGGTTTTTTGCCTCTCCCAGGAGATCACATGGTTTCGGGTGGGATGGAGGGTCTATATTGTGATACACAAATATCGCAATTGTGTGGGACAGGTTCGATGGACCAGACAGTCTTTACCAGTCCGTCATTGTTCGTATGAAGTGTAGTCACTGTTGTAATGTAGGAAACGCAGCAGCCAATTTGCTCACAGCAAGCTCTCGCAAACAGCAATGAGATGAATGACCAGATAATCTGTAGTTAGTGATGTTGGTTGAGGGATAAATATTGGCCCCAGGACACTAGGGATAACCTCCCTGCTCTTCTTCGCAATAGTGCCACGGGATCTTTAAAGTCCACCTGAGAGAGAAGACGGGGCCTCCGTTTAACGTTTTATCTGAAAGACGGCACCTCCATCAGTGCAGTACTCCCTCAGCACTGCACTGGGAGTGTCAGCCTAGATTTATGTGCTCAAGTTGCTGGAGTGGGACTTGAACCCACAACCTTCTGGTACAGAGGTGAATGTGCTGCCAATTGAGCCATGGCTGACTTGGTCCAGGTCAGTGATTGGAGCGTGGGTAGATACAGCAGGAGCGGCGAGGTCGGGGCGAAGGAGCAGCGAAAGACTGTAGAGGGACGTGATCGGGGCCCAGGAGAGGCGTGAATTCTGGGCCCAGAAGAGCCAGGACCCAGGGGCAGCATGGGCCAGCCCGCACTGCGATATGTGTGCGCACTAGGTCCGTGCAACAGAGCTGGTCTCCAGTCGTCTTAGTTAACCCTTGCCACTGGACCAAGACCTGGCTCTGTCAAGCCCGTGTGGTGGCTGGTGTGCAACGGCCACCACAGGTTAAAAAAATCCACGCACAGGCATCTTCCACCCTTCAACATGTAGTTCGGGATCCGGAATATTCGGTCCTTCATTGAAACACCTGTGAACTCATCCCTTTTTGGCGTGGAAGCAGGTCATCCTTGATACAAGGGACTGTCTATGATGATGATGATGGCTGACATATATATTTTATATGTATCAATGTATTTTCAAAGGATGTAGCTGGGGAGGAAATAACTTAATTAAAATCACCCTTTATTAGAAGAGAGGGGTGGGAGCAGGAACTTTCAAACTTGGACCGAAGATTTCCTGTTACGCTATTTAAAGCAAACTCATAAAACCATTGGTAGTGGGACTCATTAACAACTTCACATTAAGTAACTGCCGGAGGAAATCTCTCTCCTCTCTCCCCCAAGGCAGGGTATTCCAGATATTTTTTCAAATCCCTCCACACCCTCGCCCCCTCCCTATCAATGTAACCTTCTCCAGCCCCACAAACCTCTACGAACTCTGCGTCTTCCAATTCTGGGCTCTTGCACAGTTCCGATTTTCATCGCCCCATCCATCGGCGGCGGCCTTGCCTTCAGCTGCCCAGGCCCCAGACTTTGAAAGAAAGAAAGACTTGCATTTATACAACACCTTTCATGGCCGCCGCCAGACGTCTCAAAGCACTTCACAGCCAATGAAGTACTTTTGAAGTGTAGTCACTGTTGTAATGTGGGAAACACAGCCAATTTGCTCACAGCAAGCTCCCACAAACAGCAATGTGATAATGACCAGATAATCTGTTTTTGTTATGTTGATTGAGGAATAAATATTGACCCCAGGACACCGGGGATAACTGCCCTTGCTCTTCTTCAAAATAGTGCCATGGGATCTTTTATGTCCACCTGAGCAAGCAGACAGAGCCTCACTCTTAAAATGATTCCTTAGGTGGCTGAACAGTCCAATACAAGAGCCACAGTCCCTGTCACAGGTGGGACAGATAGTCGTTGAGGGTAAGGGAGGGTGGGACAGGTTTGCCGCACGCTCTTTCTGCTACCTGCACTTGAATTCTGCATGCTCTCGGCATTGAGACTCGAGGTGCTCAGCGCCTTACCGGATTCACTTCCTCCACTTAGGGCGGTCTTTGGCCAGGGACTCCCAGGTGTCAGTGGGGATGTTGCACTTTATCAGGGAGGCTTTGAGGGTGTCCTTGTAACATTTCCTCTGTCCACCTTTGGTTCGTTTGCCATGATGGAGTTCAGGGTAGAGCGCTTGCTTTGGGCGTCTCGTGTCTGGCATGCGGACAATGTGGCCTGCCCAGCGGAGCTGATCAAGTGTGGTCAGTGCTTCAATGCTTGGGATGTTGGCCTAGATGAGGACGTTGGTGTGTCTGTCCTCCCAAGGGATTTGTAGGATCTTTCAGAGGCATCGTTGGTTGCATTTCTCCAGCGACTTGAGGTATCTACTGTACATGGTCCATGTCTCTGAGCCATACAGGAGGGCAGGTATTACTACAGCCCTGTAGACCATGAGCTTGGAGGTAGATTTGAGAGCCTGGTCTTCAAACACTCTTTTCCTCAGGCGGCCGACGGCTGCGCTGGCGCACTGGAGGTGTTGTTGAATCTCCTCATCAATGTCTGCATTTGTTGATAAAAGGCTCCCGAGGTATAGGAAATGGTCCACGTTGTCCAGGGCCGTGCCGTGGATCTTGATGACTGGGGGGCAGTGTTGTGCGGCGAGGACAGGCTGGTGGAGGACCTTCGTTTTACTAATGTTTAGCGCAAGGCCCATGCTTTCGTACACCTCAGTAAATATGTCGACTATGTCCTGGAGTTCAGTCTCTGAATGTGCATCAGGCAGGCGTCGTCCGCGTACTGTAGCTCGACGACAGAGGTTGGGGTGGTCGTGGACCTGGCCTGGAGGCAGCGAAGGTTGAACAGCTTCCCACTGGTTCTGTAGTTTAGCTCCACTCCAGCGGGGAACTTGTTGACTGTGAGGTGGAGCATGGCAGCGAGGAAGATTGAGAAGAGGGTTGGGGCGATGACGCAGCCCTGTTTGACCCCGGTCCATTCGGGGATTGGGTCTGTAATGGATCCGTTGGTAAGGATCACAGCCTGCATGTCGTCGTGGAGCAGGCGAAGGATGTTGACGAACCTTTGGGGGCATCTGAAACGGAGGAGGACGCTCCATAGACCCTCGTGGTTGACAGTGTCAAAGGCCTTTGTAAGGTCGAAGAAGGCCATGTATAAGGGCTGGCGCTGCTCCGTGCATTTTTCCTGCAGCTGTCGCGCTGCAAAGATCATGTCTGTTGTGCCCCGTAGGGGATGAAATCCGCACTGTGACTCCGGGAGGAGCTCCTCGGCCACGGGAAGAAGATGGTTGAGAAGAACTCTAGCGACAACTTTCCCAGTGGTTGATAGCAGGGAGATTCCTCTGTAGTTGCCGCAGTTGAACTTGTCCCCTTTTTTAAAGATGGTCACGATTACTGCATCTCTGAGATCTCCCGGCATGCTCTCCTCCCTCCAGATGAGAGAGATGAAGTCATGTATCCGCGCCAACAGTGCCTCTCCGCAATACTTTAGTACCTCAGCAGGGATTCCATCCACACCCATAGCCTTGTTGTTCCTGAGCTGTCTTATGGCTTTTCCTATGCCGTGTGGCGTTGGGGTCTCACTGAAGTAGTGGCGGATAGCATGCTGCGGGATGGAGTCGAGCACACTCGAGTCAAAGGCAGAGTCTCGATTGAGGAGATCTTCAAAGAGCTACTTCCAGTGGGCCCTGACAGCCTCGGTGTCCTTGATGAGTGTTTCCCCATTCTTGGCCAGCAGTGGGATGGGGCCTTGGGAGTTTGGACCATAGGTGGCCTTGACTGCGATGTAGAATCCTCGCACATCACGGCTGTCGGCCAGTTGTTGTAGCTCCTGTGCTTTTTCCATCCACCACCTGTTCTTTAGGTCCCGGGTTTTTTGTTGGACCTTAGCCTTGAGCCGCCTGTAATGTTGCTTTGCTGCTCCCGAGTTGTTGCTTAAGGCTCAGAAATGCTCTGCGCTTGCGATCTATTAGCTCTTTGATCTCCTGATCATTCTTATCAAACCAGTCCTGGTGTTTCCTGGTTGAGTGACCAAACATCTCTTCGTAGGCATTGGTTATGGAGGCCTGGAGGGCGGACCAAGCACTGTGGGCATTCTGCATCTCAGGGTCATCAAGGCACACCAGGTTAGCTGTGAGGTAGTGGCTATATAGGACTCTTTTAGCTGGGTCTTTAAGTGCTCCGGCATTGACTTTTTTGCGGCACTGCTTCTGCTGTCCTCTCCGCTTTGGGACTATGTTGATGTCGATGATGGATCGGATTAGGCGGTGGTCCGTCCAGCAGTCGTCAGCTCCTGTCATGGCGCACATCCTTGAAATTCCTGGCTCGGACGATGACAGTGTGTCACTCACAAGCTCGGGGGGGTGGGGCGCGGTGTAGGAGGCAGTGGCGGAGGCGAGATGTGTTAGCCATAATGCTTTTTAACCAATAAAGGAATTGAGGGTTATGGGGAGCGGGCGGGTAAGTGGAGCTGAGTCCACGGCCAGATCAGCCATGATCTTGTTGAATGGCAGAGCAGGTTCGAGGGGCTAGATGGCCTACTCCTGTTCCTAAGTCTTATGTTCTTTGGCCATCATGGTGTGGGCCAGGCTTGATGGTCCAGCTGGCATTTTCTTGCCCGTCATTTTCATAAGTTCAACATCAGTTCAACTGGTCGGAATAGGGAGGGAGGATGGGGTAGTGTGTCGATCTCAGTACCAGGGGGTGGGTGCATGTTTGCATGTTGTTCAGTCCCCATTCCCGATCTGTGTGGCATTACACGGGCAGGCACCTGAATGAGGCTGTGGCGTCTATCAGTGGTTTACCCGAGGGACAGTTGATGGGGGCCAGTCATACCCAGGCAATGCTGAGCGAAGAGTATTCCATCACCCTCCTGACTTGTGCCTTGTGGATAGTGAAAAGACTTTAGAGAGTCAGGAGGTGAGACACCCACCACAGAATACCCAGCCTCTGACCTGCTCATGTGGCCACAGTATTTATGTGGCTGGTCCAGTTAAGTTTCTGGTCAATGGTGACCTGCCCCAGGATGTTGATGGTGGGGGATTCGGCGATGGCAATGCCATTGAATGTCAAGTGGTCTAGTTGTAGAACGAACTGGAGATTCAACTCCAACCAATAAATGGCTCATGTATGTTTTCATTCACACAGAATATAGCACTCCCTCGATACTGCACTGAAGCATTAGCCTGGATTTTGTGCTCAGGTCCCTGGAGTGGGACTAGAATCCACAACCTTCTGACTCAGAGGGGAGGGTGCTGTTCACTGAGCCACAGCTGACACTTAGAGTTCATGGGCTGGATTTTCGGCTTTGCTGATTTCAGGGCGGTAATGGCGGTGGGGCGGTAAAGTTTGCGCCCGGGAACAGTCAGCAAAATTGGTCAGCTGGCCCCTGAGTGTGGGGCGGAGCGCTAAGGGAGGTGTTGTACACCTCTCGTAGGGCGCTAGTGTGGGAAACTCCCGATCTAAAGAGGCGGGCTGAGAGCGCTCCTGGGGGGGGGGGGGGGGGGACCCTAAAAAAACCCACAAAAACACTTCCAAAACATTATCCATGCCACCACAACATAAATAGCAAAAAAAAGCAAAAGAAAAAACAATCACACTTATCTAAGGCGTCCATTACTTACCTCTCTCCAGTCGGGATGGTTGGACCACCCTGATTTCCCAGGCAGTCACTGCGGGGCGTACTGTGGGGCGGATGGGTCGGCGGGAGTCTAAACTCGCGCCGGGGTGTTGCGACCAGGGGCGTTGCACACCAGTCGCAGCTCTTCTGGGCGGTGCTGCTCCGCGCCGCCGCAAAACCGCACCCGAGGATCGCCGCGGGGCACTGGAGGCTGACCGCCCGCCCAGAACTCCTCACCTCACCATCATAGTCGCTGCTCCGGGGCGAAAAACGGAGTGCAGAGGAGCCGGAAATCTGCCGCATCAAGTCAGAGATCAACAGCAACAGGCACAGGTACGTAACAAAGGGGGCAGTAGGAGAGACCTGGGTACTGAGAGTCGCAATACTGCGTGGAGGTTCCTGCGAGCTGGCCGTGTGAGCAGAGACCGGTGTTGTCCCAGGGCAGGGCTCTGTCCTGTGTCCCCCCCACCGAGCATCATTCTGATTGCACAACCTGCCAACACTCATTGCAAAAGAAAGGAAAGAAAGACTTGCATTGATATAGCGCCTTTCTTAAAGCTTTTTACGGCCAATGAAGCACTTTTGTTTGAAGTGTAGTCACTGTTGTAATGTGGGAAATGTGGCAGCCAATTTGCACACAGCAAGCTCTCACAAACAGCAATGTGGTAATGACCAGATAATCTGTTTTTAGTGATGTTGATTGAGGGATAAGTATTGGCCCCAGGACACCGGGTAGAACTCCCCTGCTCTTCTTCGAAATAGTGCCATGGGATCTTTAACATCCGCCTGAGAGAGCAGACGGGGCCTCGGTTTAATACCTCATCTGAAAGTGGGCATCTCTGACAGTGCAGCACTCCCTCGGCACTGCACTGGGAGTGTCAGCCTGGTTCAAGTCCCTGGAGTGGGACTTGAACCCACAACCTTCTGAATCTGAGGCGAGAGTGCTGTGGCTGAGACACTGCCCCGGGGCACAGAGAGGAATGGGGGCTTGGATGAAGTACTGGAGTGAGCCTGGCTCCTGCAGAACTGTAGGCTAGCAAGAGTCAGGACCTTCAGGAGGGGTGGATCACGAACTTTCACACGGAAATGGCTGCCATTGGTATTCTTGTGAGATTTGTTGAGGGTGATGATTGGGAAGCCTTCGTTGAGCGTCTCGACCAGTACTTTGTGGCGAATGAGCTGGACACGGCTGAGATGGAGACCAAGCGCAGGGCGATCCTCCTCATCGCATGCGGGTTGTCGGTATATGGCCTCCTCAAAGATCATTATTAAATGGCGGAGCAGGCTCAAGGGGTCAAATGGCTGACTCTTGTTCCTATTTCTTATATTCTTAGGACATCCCAAAGCTCTTTGCAGCCAATGAAGTACTTTTGAAGTGTAGTCACTGTTGCAATGCAGCAGCCAATTTGGGCACAAGCAAGCTCCCACAAACAGCAATGTGATGATGACCAGGTCATCTGTTTATTTATTATGTTGGTTGAGGGATAAATATTGGCCAGGACACCGGGGATAACTCCCCTGCTCTTCTTCGAAATAGTGCCACGGGAACTTTTCCATCCACCTGAGAGAGCAGACGGGGCCTCGGTTTAACCTCTCATTCAAAAGACAGCACCTCCGACAATGCAGTGATCCCTCAGCACTGCACTGGGACTGTCAGCCTAGATTTTTGCGCTTAAGTCCCGGGAGTGGGACTTGAATCCACAACTTTCTGACTCAAAGGCAAGAGTGCTACCCACTGAGCCATGGAGGACTGATTCTGTCCCGTGAAATGGAAGGGTTGCTAGTGCCTACTTCATAGAGACCCAGTTACACAGCAGAGTAGACACGTGGAAGCAAGTCAGCTTCCGTCACCCATCCCCATCCGTTGGGCCAGGGTAGCATATCTTGCATCTTGCGCTGGATAACGGAGGACAAAAAGAGAGAGAAAATACGTATTAAAAATAATTTCTTCCAACGGGCTACTTGTGTCTTTCATTTGCAAAAGGCTTTTGTGTCTACTTTCATTATCTTGGCTGTAATTCAGAAATACAGAAATTGCAGGAAGTCTGGTTGAAAATCCAGGCAGGAGCCTGAGGAATGCAGCATGGATTTTTAGTTAAATTAAATTATTACTGGTATGTAGGGTCCGGGCAGAGGCAACCCATCCGTGGTCAGTTGCCAACAGCCTTTAGGTATTCCACAGGTAGTTACTCCATCTCGGGTCGGAAGCATCGCTGGCGTTTTGGTCATGTGACGCGCTGAACTCGTGGCCTCCACACCCATGACCTCCGATCACGTGACGTCCGCAAATGCCCTCGCGTTTACCTCATAACGATCGGGTGCCACTGTCGTAGAGTATTTTTGCACGCGGTTCCGTGCCTGTTGTGCAAGGTGTTGCAAGAACCAGGGGGTCACCCTGTGAGCAGAGGAAGCGGGGAAAACTGAGGGTGGAGGGGAAGGGGTTCACACACAGGAAACCAAAGTTTGAAGGAACTTTGATTCCACCAGTACCTGAGAGTATCCATTGAAATTGCAGCAACAACTAAAAACAGAAATGATAACGGGCGGGGTGTATAACGGGCGGGGTGTGTAACAGGGTGTATAATGGGCAGGGTGTATAACAGGCAGGGTGTATAACAGGCAGGGTGTATAACAGGCAGGGTGTATAACAGGCAGGGTGTATAACAGGCAGGGTGTATAACGGGTGGGGTGTATAACAGGCGGGATATATAATGGGCGGGGTATATAACGGGCAGGGTGTATAACGGGCGGGGTGTACGGGCGGGGTGTATAACGGGCGGGGTGTATAACGGGCGGGGTGTATAACGGGCGGGGTGTATAACGGGCAGGGTGTATAACGGGCAGGATATATAACGAGCAGGGTGTATAACGGGCGGGGTGTATAAAGGGCGGGGTATATAACAGGCGGGTGTATATCCGGTAGGGTGTATAATGAGCGGGGTGTATAACAGGCAGAGTGTATAACGGGCGGGGTGTATAACGGGCAGGGTGTATATCCAGTGGGGTGTATAACGGGTGGGATATATAACGGGGTGTATAACGGGCGGGGTGTATAATGGGCGGGGTGTATAACGGGCGGGGTGTATAACGGGCGGGGTGTATAACGGGCGGGGTGTATAACGGGCGGGGTGTATAACGGGCGGGGTGTATAACGGGCGGGGTGTATAACGAGCGGGGTGTATAAGAGGGAGTGTATAGCGGGCAGGGTGTTATTTTTATTATTCATTCAGGGGACATGGGTGTTGCTTGCTAGGTCAGCATTTATTGTTGGGTCATTGAATATATTTAAGGTGGAGATCGACAGATTTTTGAACGATAAAGGAGTCAAGGGTTAAGGGGAGAGGGCAGGGAAGAGGAGTTGAGGCCAAGATCAGATCAGCCATGATCCTACTGAATGGCGGAGCAGGCTCGAGGAGCCAAATGGCCGACTCCTGCTCCTATTTCTTATGTTCGTATGTTTATTGTCCATTCCTAATTGACCTTAACTGAGTGTCTCGCTGGGCCATTTCAGAGGGCAGTTAAGAGTCAACCACATTGCTGTGGGTCTGGAGTCACGTATAGGCCCAGACCGGGTAAGGGCGGCAGATTTTCTTCCATAAAGGACATGAGTGAACCAGATGGGTTTTTACGATGGGTGTATAACGGGCGAGGTGTATATCGAACATGCAATCAACAACTGCCAATTATCCGCCCGTATCCAAACTGAAATTCACCCTTGTAAGAGTATGGTAATTTACTATTTATGTCACTGGATTAGTAATCCAGAGGCCCAGACCAACAATATAGAGAACGTGAGTTCAAATCCCACCATGGCAGTTTGAGAATTTGAGCATGCTGCGTAAATAAAAAGCTGCTGTCACTAAAAGTGTCCATGAATCTGTGGGATTGTCATTAAAAACCCAACTGGTTCACTAATGTCCTTCAGGGAAGGAGATCTGCTGTCCTTACCCCGTCTGGCCTATACGTGACTCCAGTCCCCCACCCAAAATGGTTGACTCTTAACTGTCCTCTGAAGAGGCCTAGCGGGCCGCTCAGTTCTAGCAAAACTGTGGCAATTAGCAGCACTGTGGGAGTGCCTTCACCACATGGACTGCAGTGGCTCAAGAAGGCGGCTCACCACCACCTTCTCAAGGAGCAGCTGGAGATGGACAATAAATGTTGGCCTTGACAGCGACGCCCACATCCTGAGAATGAATAAAAATGTCCCCAAAAAATTATTCACAGGCTGTAACTGATAGGTGCTATTCTCTAAGCATAACCAATTGATCCAGTTATTGTAACTAGGGAGTTATGGTTACACTGTTTGTCTTCTTTAAGTTATTAGCCAGTATAAGCACATTTAAAATCCTGTGAAAAAATCATTGTGCTTAGAAGAATCTGGCTTCTCTCACAGTTTACATTTCCCGACTTCCAAGAGTACGCGAGTGAGACTATGTTTATCTAACGAGGCCCCAAGAACCCGAACCTATTGAAGTTTCTGTGCAACCGATAGTGGAATATGGACATTAAAGGCACCGCACTTTAAGAAGGGCATGAAGGGTTTGGAGAGGGTACAGAAGAGATTTGCTGGAGTGGTTCCAGGGATGGGGGACGTGGAGAGACTGGAGAAGCCGGGGTTGTCCTCCTTGGAGCAGAGAAGGCCAAGAGGAGATGAGGAGATTTGATAGAGATGTTCAAAATCATCAAGGGTTTAGACAGAGTAAATAAAGATAAATTGTTTCCAGTGGCAGGAGGGTCGGTTACCAAAGGGCACAGATTTAAGGTGATTGGCAAAAGAACCAGAGGTGACATGAGAAAAATCTTTTTTACCCAACGAGTGGTTAGGATTTGGAATGCGCTGCCTGATAGGGTGATGGATACAGATTCAATAGTGGCCTTCAAAAGGGAAATTGGATAAGTACTTGAAAGAGAAAAAATTGCAGGGATATGGGGAAAGAGCGGGGGAGGAATGGGACTGACTGGGTTGCTCTTTGAAAGAGCCGTCGCGGACTGGATGGGCCGAATCATAGAACGGTTACAGCACAGAAGGAGGCCATTCGGTCCGTCGAGCCCGTGCCGGCTCTCTGCAAGAGCACTTCAGATAGTCCCATTCCCCCACTCTTTCCCCATAGCCCTGCAAATGTTTTTCATTCAGATACTTGTCCAATTCCCTTTTGAAAGCCGTGATTGAGTCTGCCTCCACCATCCTCTCAGGCAGTGCATTCCAGATCCTAACCACTCGCTGCGTAAAAAGGTTTTTGCTCATGTTGACTTTGCCAATCACCTTAAATCTGTGTCCTCTGGTTCTCCACCCTTCCGCCAATGGGAACAATTTCTCTCTATCTACTCTGTCTAGACCCCTCATGATTTTGAACACCTCTGTCAAATCTCTTCTCAACCTTCTCTGCTTTAAGGACAACAACAGTCTGTCCACGGAACTGAAGTCCCTCATCCCTGGACCATTCTTGTAAATCTTTTGTGCACCTTCTCGAAGGCCTTCACATCCTTCCGAAATTGCGGTGCCCAGAATTAGACTCAATACTCCAGTTGAGGCCGAACCAGTGTTATATAAAGGTACATTATAAATTCCTTTGCTTTTGTACTCTTTGCCTCTATTTATGAAGCCCAGGATCCCATATGCTTTTTTAACCGCTTTCTCAATTTGCCCTGCCACCTTCAACAATTTGTGCACATAAAACCCAAGGTCTCTCTGTTCGTGCATCCCCTTTAGGATTGTACCCTTTAGCTTATATTGCCTCTCCGTGTTCTTCCTACCAAAATGTATCACTTCGCACTTTTCGCTGTTAAATTTCATCAGCCTGTCTATGTCCTCTTGAAGTCTATCCCTATCCTCCTCACTGTTCACTATACGTCCAAGTTTTGTGTCATCTGCAACTTTTGAACTTGTGCCCTGTATACCCAAGTCCAAGTTATTAATGTATATCAAGAAAAGCAGTGGTCCCAGACCCGACCCCTGGGGAACACCACTGTATACCTTCCTCCAGTCCAAAGAACAACCGTTCACCACTACTCTCTGTTTCCTGTCATTTCACCAATTTCGTATCCATGCTACCTCTGTCCCTTTTAATCCATGAGCTTCAACTTTGCTGGCAAGCCTATAATGTAGCACTTTATCAAATGCCTTTTGGAAGTCCATGTACACCACATCAACCGCAAATGGCCTCCTTCTGTGCTGCACTCTTCTATGATTCCACGATTCTATGATTTGGAATGAAAGGCCCAATGCTTTCGAACTCTGTGCACAGATGAATCTCTTCCACTTAAAGACATATATCTATTTTTTTCAACAATACAAAAGCCCTTTGCTTTTATTAATTCATTCCTGGGATGTGGGCGTCGCTGGCAAGGCCAGCATTTATTGCCCATCCCTAATTGCCCCTTGAGAAGGTGGTGGTGAGCCGCCTTCCTGAACTGCTGCAGTCCGTGTGGTGAAGGTGCTCCCACAGTGTTGTTAGGGAGTTCCAGGATTCTGACCCAGCGACGATGAAGGAATGGACAATATATTTCCAAGTCAGGATGTTGTGTGACTTAATGGTATTCCCATGCACCCGTTGCCCTTGATGATTATGATGATGATGATGATGATGGAGGTCGCGGGTTTGGGAGGTGCTGCCGAAGAAGCCTTGGCGAGTTGCTGCAGTGCATCTTGTAGATGGTACACACTGCAGCCACGGTGCGCCGGTGGTGGAGGGAGTGAATGTTGAGCCAATCAAGCGGGCTGCTTTGTCCTGGATGGTGTCGAGCTTCTTGAGTGCTGTTGGAGCGGCACTCATCCAGGCAAGTGGAGAGTATTCCATCACACTGCTATAATCGTCTTTTCTCCATCATCCCTTGGTCAAAACCTGTAATAACTAATTATTCCCCTTAAGAGCTGCTGGCTTGGCCAAATTCAAAAATTCCAGCTATATGCATCACTGTGAGTGATACCCACAGCTCCCTGTGAGTGTTTGCTTATGCACGGGGATACTATTACATTGAAACTCTCCCAGGGATGAGGGACTTCTGTTACGTGGGTAGACTGGAGAAGCTGGGGTTATTCTCCTTAGAGCAGAGAAGGTGAAGAGGAAATTTGATAGAGGTGTTCAAAGTCATGAAGGGTTTTGATAGAGTAAATAAAGAGAAACTGTTTCCAAAGGCAGGAGGGTCACAGAAGTAACAAAACGGTCACAGATTTAAGGTGATTGGCAAAAGAATCAGAGGCAACATAAGGAAACATTTTTTTACGCAGCGAGATTTTGTGATCTGGAACACGCTGCCTGAAAAGGCGGAGGAAGCAGATTCAATCATAACATTCAAAAGAGAATTGGCGGCCGTGTCCACACACAGTGACTGAGCAGTGGTTGTTGCTGGAGGGAGCAATGTTGGCCTATGTAATGTATTTGCTTCATGGGTTCTTTGCTTAAGAATTCATTATAACTCATTGCTATTAAGAACTATTTGGTTTATAAGCAAAGGTTTAACAATCACACTACACATTACCAGTTCATCCATCAGGCTCACAACTGCATACCTCATCGTGGATGATCTTGACCCAACTGGCTGGGGTTTTATTGAGTCTTATGAACATCATGTGACTGGCTAAGCCACTCACAATGCAACAGCTCTACAAACCTGTGAGCATGCTCACGGCTGCATACATTACTCGAGATAGCACAATATTTGATGGGGCTACTCCTCAAATTCTAGTTGCACTGCAGTCCCACACTCCTGAACTTTGGGCATCCTGTGCGGAGGGGAGCAGGCAGGTCGGAAGGCCTCCTCGTAGGACTGCTCCTCGGCCTAGCCAAGGTGGCCATCAGCCGGTCCAGGCAACGGGCGGTCGAGGGGGTTGTTCAGTCCGACTGCCTGCCTCTCTTCCACGGTTACATCCGTGCCAGGGTGTGCCTGGAGATGGAGCATGCGATGTACGCTCGCGGCCTTCCATGAGAGGTGGATGCCAGAGGGACTGGAGTGCATTATCACCCCCGGCAACCAAATTTTATAAGGGGGCACTTGATTTACTGTTTGACTAAAATAGTTGAGGGAGAAATAAATAGAAGGATATGCTGATAGGGTGAGATGAAGAGGGGTGGGAGGAGGCTCGTGTGGAGCATAAACACCAGCGTGTGCTGAATGGCCTGTTTTACCCTGTCGCAAGGCCACATAAGAAATAGGAAATAGGGGCAGTAGTAGGCCATTTGGCCCCTCGAGCCTGCTCCGCTACCTAGTGAGGCACATTGATGCATATATTGATACGATAATGTGGGGGCTCGACAAGGTGGATGCAGAGAGGATATTTCCACTCATAGGGGAAACTAAAACTAGGGGATAAAGGGCTCAATTCTCCTCAGTGATTTGCGCCGTTTTTTTGGAGCAGCCTGCTCTTTTTGGCCTAAGTTGAAAAACTGCGGTTTCCCCAATCAATTTGCACCAGTGTAAGCCAGTTAGTTACGTTTTTTTAGGTCAGTTTTTTTTTTAGCCAAAGGGGGCGTAACCTGCCACCTACACCAATTCTGGCCAATTAAGGAAGTTTTGCCAGCTGAGAGTTACTCCAGTTGTGCTTAGGCCAGTGTATGTGGCCTCTGCTGAAAAACCTTCTGGAGAGTTAAGGAAATTGGCGCAGCAGATGCCCGGACACACTAAAAGAACTTAGAATATTGTTTTTCGGCGTACTTAGGCCCCAAAAAAGCAAGTACGCCAAAAAAATATTTTGGGGAAAATTGAGCCTTAGAATAAGGGGCCGCCCATTTAAAACTGAGATGAGGAGGAATTTCTTCTCTGAGGGTTATAAATGTGTAGAATTCTCTGCCCCAGAGAGCTGTGGAGGCTGGGTCATTGAATATATTTAAGGCGTAGATAGACAGATCTTTGAGCGATAAAGGAGTCAAGGGTTATGGGGAGCAGGCGGGGAAGTGGAGCTGAGTCCATGAGTACATCAGCCATGATCTTATTGAATGGTGGAGCAGACTCGAGGGGCTGTATGGCCGACTCCTGCTCCTATTTCTTACGCTGTTAAGATAGATACACCGTACAATTCCAGTCTTGGAATCGACGAAACCACTTCAAAACAGAACTAACCTCAACTGGAACCTGACTCCAAAGTTCACTAATTCTCACCCTGTACTCAGTCGATTCCAATAACTCGAAACTCAAATCCCACGTCAACTGCTGTTATTTGACAACGCTTGCCAATCAATTTTTTTCTCCCGGGACCCTAATGTGGAACCAAGGATAATAATTATGTTGGCCCATTGCAACTCGTTTGGCTCTGTGGGATCGTACGAAAGTGTTTGATATTAATATTCTGTCAGAAATCTGAGGCAGTGTTTCTCTGTAATTTAAATGTTTCAACTTGCCTTTGCCCCTCCAGAGTTTTCTCCCTCGCTTTTAATTTTAGGCTTTTAAAAAAATAGTCATCATCATCATCATCATAGGCAGTCCCTCGTATCGAGGATGACTTGCTTCCACGTCAAAAAGGGATGAGTTCGCAGGTGTTTCAATGAAGGATCTATTATTCCAGGTCCTGAACTACATGTTGAAGGGTGGGAGATGCCTGTGCGTGGATTTTTTTAACGTGTGGTGACCGTTGCACACCAGCCACCACACGGGGCTTGACAGAGCTAGGTCTTGGTCCAGTGGTAAGGATTAACCAGGACGACTGGAGAGCAGCTCTGCTGCACGGGCCTAGTGCGCACACATATTGCAGTGTGGGCTGGCCCGTGCTGCCCCTGGGTCCCTCGCCTCTTCTGGCCCCCGAACTCACGCCTCTCCTGGAATCCCGCTCACGGTGCACCACGATCTCTCGCTGCTCCTGCTGTACCTGCCCACGCTCCAATTAGCAACCTAGACCTTGGTGACGTCCAATCCAGCCGCCTTCTACACAGCCATCGCTCTGTAGCACGCGCTGTACCTTGAAGTGGAATGCTCCTTTGAAGGTCCCGACCTGCTGATGGTCCTTGCAGGTTGGGGCCGTCGCGCCGAATGTCGAATTTAAAAATAGTGCGCGTGGGACACGTTTGGTGCTGAGCGCAATGTTAATTTGGAGGCACGCGATCACAGGACATTTGGTTGTACAAGACGTCGGCTGGCAGCCATCACCTGCGAGAAATGGGCACCCAGAGTTGCTAGGCGACGGTAAGTATATGGCAGGCAATTGAAAAGAAGCAGAGAACGAGAGGGATCGCATTTATATAGCGCCTTTCACAGCTTGGGAGTTTTTCACGGCCCCCTGACCCTTCAGCTGGGCATAACAACTTAGCAAAGCAACCCAGCTTCTCAAAGGAAAATTGGAGGACAGTTGTAAAAGAAAGAAAAAGACTTGCATTTATATAGCGCCTTTCAAGACCACCGGACGTCTCAAGGCACTTCACAGCCAATGAAGTACATTTGGAGTGTAGTCACTATTGTAATGTGGGAAATGCAGCAGCTAGTTTGCGCACAGCAAGCTCCCACAAACAGCAACCTGATAATGACCAAATCATCTGTCTTTTAGTGATGCTGATTGAGGAATGAATATTAGCCCCAGGACACCGGGGATAACTCCCCTGCTCTTCTTTAAAGTAGTGCCCTGGGATCTTTTAACATCCACCTGAGAGAGCATAGTTTAAAGTCTCATCTGAAAGACGGCACCTCCGACAGTGCAGCACTCCCTTAGCACTGCACTGGGAGTGTCAGCCAAGAGTTATGTGCTCAAGTCCTTGGAGTGGGACTTAAAACCACAACCCAGAGGCGAGAGTGCTACCCACAGAGCCATGGCTGACACTCAAGCTTGCAATCCTGACACAATCTGAATCTAGATGGCAGCTCTGCCCCCAACCCAACCCTCACCACCAGCCCTGCCCCCAGCCCTGCCCCCAACCCAACCCTCACCCCCAACGTTGCCCCTAACCAAGCCCTCACCCCCAGCCCTGCCCCCAACCCTCACCCCCAGCCCTGCCCCCAACCCTCACGCCCAGCCCTGCCCCCAACCCTCACCCTCAGCCCTGCCCCTAACCCAACCCTCACCCCCAGCCCTGCCCCTAACCCAACCCTCACCCACAGCCCTGCCACCAACCCTCACCCACAGCCCTGCCCCCAAACCTCACCCCCAGCCCTGCCCCTAACCCAACCCTCACCCCCAGCCCTGCCCCCAGCCCTCACCCCCAGCCCTTCCCCCAACCCTCACCCCCAGCCCTGCCCCCAACCGAATACTCACCCCCAGCCGTGCCCCCAACCCTCACCCCCAACCCTGCCCCCACCCCAACCCTCACCCCCAGCCCTGCCCCTAACCCAACCCTCACCCCCAGCCCTGCCCCCAACCCAACCCTCACCCCCAACCCTGCCCCTAACCCTCACCCCCAGTCCTGCCCCCAACCCTCACCCCAGCCCTGCCCCCAACCGAATCCTCACCCCCAGCCGTGCCCCCAACCCTCACTCCCAGCCCTGCCACCACCCCATCCCTCACCCCCAGCCCTGCCCCTAACCCAACCCTGCCCCTAACCCTCACCCTCAGTCCTGCCCCCAACCCTCAGCCCCAGCCCTGCCCCTAACCCTCACCCCCTGCCCCCACCCCAACCTCACCCCCAGCCCTTGCCCCTAACCCTCACCCCCAGCCCTGCCCCTAACCCTCACCCCCAGTCCTGCCCCTAACCCTCACCCCCAGCCCTGTCCCCAACCCTCACCCCCAGCCCTGCCCCTAACCCTCACCCCCAGCCATGCCCCCAACCCTCACCCCCAGCCCTGCCACCAACCCAACCCTCACCCCCAGTCCTGCCCCTAACCCTCACTCCGAGCCCTGCCCCCAACCCTCATCCCCAGCCCTGCCCCCAACCCTCACCTCCAGCCTTGCCCCAAACCTAACCCTCACCCCCAGCCCTGCCCACAACTCTCACCCCCAGCCCTGCCCCAAACACAACCCTCACCCCCAGCCCTGCCCCTAACCCTCACCCCCAGCCCTGCCCCCAACCCAACCCTCACCCCCAGCCCTGCCCCTAACCCTCATCCCAAGCCTTGCCCTCAACTCTCACCCCCAGCCCTGCCCCCAACCCAACTCTCACCCCCAGCCCCGTCCCCAACCCAACCCTCACTCCCAGCCCTGCCCCCAACCCTCATCCCCAGTCCTGCCCCAAATTCTCACCCCCTGCCCTGCCCCCAGCCCTGCTCCCAATTCTCACCCCCAGCCCTGCCCCCAATTCTCACCCCCAGCCCTGCCCCCAGTCCTGCCCCCAATTCTCACCCCAGCCCTGCCCCCAATTCTCACCCCCAGCCCTGCCCCCAGCCCTGCCCCCAATTCTCACCCCCAGTCCTGCCCCCAATTCTCCCCCCAGCCCTGCCCCAAATTCTCACACCCAGCTCTGCCCACAACCCTTACCCCCAGCCCTGCCCCCAGCCCTGACCCCAATTCTCACCCCCAGACCCGACTCATCTCCGCTGATAGCTCCACTCAACTCAACTCCCACCAGCACCTCATGCACAGAAATAAACAAGCTTAGAGCTTTCACATCACCCATGAGTTTCAGTGTGTATTTCATTCTTTTTTTTTTCAGATCTTTAATAAAAAAAAGCATAACTTCATCGACCATCGATGCCCAGCTCTGACCGTATTCAGTGCAATGGAGATGTCAGTTCAGTTGTTTGATTGGGTGAGGTACCGTCAGGGATGGGGTTGAAGCTGCCTATCAGAGTCAGATCTAGGCTACCCCGGTGGGGTCTGAGTCAGGGCTACCATCGCCAGTTCCAGGGTACCAGCCGGAGTTTGTTCAGGGCACTCACACCCCTCCTTTACGTCCGCCAATGTTTGCTGCCATGTTGTGGATGTGTGCTGGGCGTGTCCCCCCCCTGCTCCAAGGAGATCACCAACCATTTCAATCAGGCTATCATCCGCCATTTTAATTTGAGTTTGGTATTTTCCACAATATAGTTGGGAAACCTCCACGAATACATTGTCGAACTCCCCCACCATCAACATCCTGGGAGTCACCTTTGACCAGAAAACTAACTGGACTAGACATGTGCTGCCACGTGAAACAGGATACAATTTGGATCTTCATTGGATCATTTTGACTAAAGCTTTTCACACTGCAAGGCTGGGATAGGCTTGCCAACTCTGACTGGATGTATTCCTGGAGGTTTTGTCACATGGACTCCTTCCCCCAAATGCTTCCTCCCCTCTCTGCCCCCCTGCAACAATCCTGCCATTGGTCCATCCTCATGGCAACCCGCCTTCCCACAGCCAATGGGAAAGAAGACAGACTCTGCCTTAGCCAATCGGATGATTCTTGATTCAAACTCCAACTCCAATCTCCAACATTTTTCTAACTAAGCAACAAAAATGTGGAAAGCATTTCTATTTTAACGGGTTTGATTCCAAGCTGGAGATTAATCTGCAATTCCTGGAGACTCCAGGGCAATCCTGGAGGGGTGGCAACTGCATAGCTGGATGAGGCAAATATGTATCGCTCACAACAATTGAAGTACCCGTGAGGTGTGAGTGGCGTTACTCCAGGTGTGTCTTAACCGGCTGGCTTATTTTTGTTAACGTTAATAGGATTTGAATAAAAACAAAATGGCATCCACCCACCATTTTAATTTGAGTTTTGTATTTTCCATGATATAGTTGGGGGGGAGGAGGTCATGTGATGGAACCTCCATGAATACATTGTCAAATCCCTCTCCATCAACATCCTGGGGGTCACCATTGACCAGAAAACTAACTGGACCAGCCACATAAATAATGTAGCTACAAGAGCAGGTCAGAGGCTGGGTATTCTGTGGCAAGTGTCTCACCTCCTGACTCGCCAAAGCCTTTCCACTATCTACAAGGCACGTCAGGTGTGCGATAAGAACATAAGAACATAAGAAATAGGAGCAGGAGTCAGCCATTCGGCCTCTCGAGCCTGTTCCGCCATTCAATAAGATCATGGCTGATCTGATCATGGACTCAGCTCCACTTCCTTGCCCGCTCCCCATAATCCTTTACTCCCTTGGAATACTTTCCACTTGCCTGGATGAGTGCAGCTCCAACAACACGCGAGAAGCTTGACACCATCCAGGACAAAGCAGTCTGCTTGATTGGCAGCCTATCACCACCTTCAACATTCACTTCCTCCACCACCGGCGCACCGTGGCTGCAGTGTGTACCATCTACAAGATGCCCTGCAGCCAAGGCTCCTTCGGCAGCACCTCCCAAACCCGCGACCTCTATCACCTAGAAGGACAAGGGCAGCAGGCGCATGGGAACACCATCACCTCCACATTCCCCTCCAAGTCACACACACCATCCCGACTTGGAAATATATCGGCCATTCCTTCATCGTCGCTGGGTCGAAATCCTGGAACTCCCTCCCTAACAGCACTGTGGGAGCACCTTCACCACACAGACTGCAGCGGTTCAAGAAGACGGCTCACCACCACCTTCTCAAGGGGCGATTAGGGATGGGCGATAAATGCTGGCCTTGCCCAGCGACGCTCACATCCCAGGAACTAATATTTTTAAAAAGCCAATTAGCCCTTTATTCATGAAAAGGACAAAATAAATTGCCTGAAGGGCTGTACGTTTTTGGAGGAAAGAAAGGCTGATCAAATTAAGTAGAATAGAATTAAGAAACTGAGTTAAAATCAAAATTTACTGCACACGGTCTCCAACTCACTCTCTCCCAGAATTACAATGTGGTGAAATTCCTGGTCTCGCTCAGTCTTCTGTTCAAAGCCAAGCTTGGTGTCAATGAACTTCTTAATTTTCCCTACACTCTCTCACGCTCTGTGTGATGACTTCCAGGATATGTATATTGGCCCTTCATCCAGATTTCTCAATATTTATTTTGGAAAAAAGCATTACAATGCCCCTTTAATTCAGCCCTGTGACCACCATCCCTTGAGCTGTTTAAGTTGCAAGGACTCATATCTCGCACTCCTTGATGTCTGGCTCCATGTTTAAACATTTTCTACATTTAAAGCACTCCCTTAGCATCCATTCACGGACTGAAACGTTTTTGTATTTTTTCCCCCCCAAACCCCTTTGCAAAACCTACAATTGTGCGGTACAGTTTGTTGATGTGCACGAGGACAGATTTATTTAAGAAAATGAACCGCTGGGGAAAATCAAAATCGCCCTGGTATATAAATCAAAATATTTGTATGTATTATATTAAAATATAATTGGCCGAAAGTTGCAAGGACCTGGCGAGGCCTCGCAAAAGCCAGTTCTCGGAGCGCGATGAGCATGCACCGAAAACCGGCTTTACCGATCTGTCAAACTTTCTTTTGACGGATCAAACACATCCCGGCAGGAAGAACATTCGTGGGGCAGAGATTTGGGGATATTTGCCTTCCGAATATCCTTCAAACTCTTACACCTGGTAAAAGCAGGTACATAGCTGACCTTTACCAGTGTAACACTTTTAAAACATAAAAAAATTAAATTTAATCATTCATTTTTATGTTAAAAACCCTGTCCATTAAGGTAAGTTTATTTTTAACCTGATTAAAACTCATTAAAAAAACATTCAAAAACATATATTTTTTTTGTAAAACATTTAATTACAATTAACTTCAATTAATTTTAAATATGTGAGGTGTTTTTTTTATTTATTGTGCAGTGTTTCGGTGTTTTATTCTCATTGATAGTAATGGGAGCCTGTACAAACGGAACTCACCATCCCCAGCATTGAAGCACTGACCACACTTGATCAGCTCCGCTGGGCAGGCCACATTGTCCACATGCCTGACACGAGACTCCCAAAGCAAGCGCTCTACTCGGAACTCCTTCACAGCAAATGAGCCAAAGTTGGGCAAAGGAAACGTTACATTGACACCCTCAAAGCCTCTCTGATAAAGGGCAACATCCCCACTGACACCTGGGAGTCACTGGCCAAAGACTGCCCTAAGTGGAGGAAGTGCATCCAGGAAGGCGCTTAGCACCTCGAGCCTCATCGCCGAGAGCATGCAGAAATCAAGCGCAGACAGCGGAAAGAGCGTGTAGCAAACCAGTCCCACTCACCCCTTCCCTCAACAACTATTTGTCCCACCTGCGACAGGGACTGTGGTTCTCGTATTGGATTGTTCAGCCACTTGAGAACTCATTTTACGAGTGGAAGCAAGTCTTCCTCGATTCTAAGGGATTGCCTATGATGATGATGCAATGAGAATAATACATAGCGATTGGTGGTCCAGGCCCAGGTGATCCCAGCATGTACATATGCACCTCGAAGACAGATCTCCGCATGCTGCACAGTGAGTGAAGGCCTCAGACCGCAATCCTACTTACCTCCGGGACCACCAGGTACTTCCATAGATTTTTTGGGGGGTCGGAGGCATTCGTACAAAGGAAGCCTCCGACCGCAATTTTCCCCCCAATAGATTTCTGAAGCACTGGGGGTCGGGGGGGTGGGGGGGGAGGTCGGGGGGGGGGGGAGATCAGTCGATGCTCATTAACCACACACGCTTTCTCACCATCCAACCACGTCTCAGCCTCTTGACTTTTGGCCCAGAACAAGGGGGAATAGTCTCAGAATAAGGGGCTGCCCAATTAAGACGGAGATGAGGAGGAATTTCTTCTCTCAGAGAATTGTAAATCTGTGGTATTCTCTGCCCCAGAATTCTCTGTGGAGGCTGGGTTGATATGACCTTGCTATACAGTATAAATGCACACGAGGCCTATACTTGAGAGAAGGTCACTCTGTGACCAGTAACCTTTATTCCAGCACTGAAGTGATGAAGGTGGGTGAAGCTTCCCCTTTTATACCTGAAAGTCCAGGTTAGGAGTGTCTCCCACAAGTTCACCCCCTTGTGGTCAATGTTCTCAAGGTGTAGAACTTAGGTCAGCTTATACATGGTTTACAATGATAGTTGAATACATGACATCACCTCCCGCCCAAAGTCTTATTGAGATCACAGGTTAAGTCTCTCTGGTGGTTTACGCTCCCTTGTAGAGCGCCTGAGTTGGGGCTCCGGTTGTTGGGTGCTGGCCTGAGTGTCTGCTGTTTGCGGTGCCTCAGGCCTGTCCGGACTGCCCACAGTGACTGGGCTCTCCTCCACTTGGTTCCGGTGTTCGGTCACCTGTGGTGGAGTAAACTCTACGTCGTGTTCTTCCTCTGCTTCTTCTATGGGGTTGCTGAACCTCCTTTTAGTTTGATCCACGTGTTTGCGGCAGATTTGTCCATTGGTAAGTTTAACTGCCAAAACCCTATACCCCTCTTCGACAATCACAATGCCTGAAAGCCACTTGGGCCCTGCAGCGTAATTAAGGACAAAAACGAGGTCATTGATATCAATACATCGCGCCCTCGCATTCCTGTCATGGTAGGCACATTGTGATTGATGCCTGCTCTCAACAATTTCTTTCATGGTGGGGTGTATAAGGGATAACCTGGTTTTGAGCGTCCTTTTCATTAGCAGCTCTGCGGGTGGAACCCCTGTGAGTGAGTGTGGTCGGGATCTATTGGCCAACAGGAGGCATGATAAGCGGCTTTGTAGGGAACCCCCTTGGGTTCTGAGCATCCCCTGTTTGATTATCTGCACTGCTCGTTCTGCCTGGCCGTTCTGACGTGGATGATTCCATTGCCTGCCATGAAGTCCTGGAATTCAGTACTTGTGAAGCACAGGCCATTGTCGCTGACCAAGACATCCAGTAGACCATGGGTGGTGAACATTGCCCGTAGACTTTCTACCGTGGCGGAGGATGTGCTTGAATTGAGAATGTCACACTCAATCCATTTGGAGTAGGCGTCTACTACAACCAAAAACATTTTTCCCATGAAAGGGCCTGCGTAGTCCACATGGATGCGTGACCATGGCTTGGCGGGCCAGGACCAGGGGCTAAGGGGGGCTTCCCTGGGTGCATTGCCCAGCTGAGCACATGTGTTGCACCTGCGAACACAAAGTTCCAGGTCGGCATCTATTCCTGGCCACCAAAGGTGTGACGTGGCAATTGCCTTCATCATGACAATGCCCGGGTACTCATTGTGAAGTTCTCTGATAAACACCTCTCTGCCCCTCTAGGGCATGACTACTCGGTTTACCCACAGTAGGCAATCGACCTGAATTGAGAGTTCATCCTTGCGCCTATGAAACAGTTTAAATTCCTCAGGGCATGCCCCGTATGTGGCTGCCCAGTCCCCATCCAAGACACATTTCTTAACTAAAGACAGTAGCGGGTCTTTATTTGTCCAGACTTTAATCTGACAGGCTGTCACAGGTGAGCCTTCGCTTTCGAAAGCTTTAACAGCCATGACCATCTCAGCATCATGCTCAGTCACCCCCTCAGTGCCCGGTCTGTGCTGAATTGTGTAGTCATAGGCGGCTAACGTAAGTATGCGGGCCGATGCATTCGCATTTATGGCCTTGTTGTCGGCCAAAAGGGACGTTAGGGGTTTGTGATCTGTCTCCAGCTCAAATTTCCTGCCAAAAAGGTACTGGTACTTTTTTTTTACTGCATATACACATGTTAGCGCTTCCTTTTCTACCATCCCGTAGACCCTTTCTGCCTGGGACAGACTTCTGGAGGCATAAGCTACCGGCTGTAACTGACCATTGGCATTCACATGCTGCAACACACACCCGACCCCATAGGACGACGCATCGCACATTAGAACAAGTTTCTTACACGGGTCATATAACGTTACAGTTTGTTGGTGCATAACAAGTTGCATGCTCTATCAAAAGCCCTTTCCTGGCTGTCCCCCCAGACCCATTCGCGACCTTTGCGTAGGAGCACGTGTAGCTCTAACAGCGTGCTCAATTTGGGAAGAAAGTTACCAAAATAGTTCAGGAGCCCCAGGAACGAACGCAACTCCGTCGTGTTATGGGGTCTGGGTGCTCTCTAGATTGCTTCCGTTTTGGACGCAATGGGTCTGATCCCGTCTGCTGCTACTCTCCTCCCCAGGAATTCTACCTCTGGAGCTAAGAAGACGCACTTCGCCTTTTTCAGTCGCAGCCCTACCCGGTCCAGTCTGTGTAGCACCTCCTCCAGGTTGTGGAGGTGTTCTTCAGTATTGCGACCCGTGATGAGGATGTTATCTTGAAAAACTATCGTCCTTGGAATCGACTTGAGGAGGCTTTCCATATTTCGTTGAAAGATCGCGGTGGCCGAACGAATCCCGAACGGACATCTGTTGTACTCAAACAATCCCTTGTGTTTCGGGATGGCGGTCAGCTTCTTCTACTCACTCGCCAGCTCCTGGGTCATGTAAGCTGAGGTCAGGTCCAATTTTGAAAAAAATTTGACGCCGGATAGCGTCGCAAAGAGGTCCTCCGCTCTCGGTAGCAGGTACTGGTCTTGGAGTGACACCCGATTGATGGTGGCCTTGTAATCGTCACATATCGTGATCCATCCACCTTGAGCACCGGCACAATCGGGCTCGCCCAGTCACTGAATTCGACTGGCGAGATGATGCCTTCCCTCAGCAGGCGGTCCAATTCGCATTCTATCTTTTCCCGCATCACGTACGGCACCACTCTGGCCTTGTGGTGTACTGGCCAGGCGTCCGGGTTTATGTGAATCACTATCTTGGTCCCCATGAAAGTGCCGATGCCGGGTTGAAATAATGAGTCAAAATTGTCCAGGACCTGTGAGCATGATATTCGCTCCACAGAAGAAATTGCATTGACATCGCCCCATTTCCAGTTCATGACAGCAAGCCAACTCCTCCCCAGTAGTGCGGGACCATCCCCCGGGACAATCCAGAGTGGCAACCTGTTCTCCGAATCTTTGTGGGTCAGCACCGGAATGATGTCCTTTGTATATGTCCGTAGTTGTGCGTCAATTGGCACTAATTTTGGCCTCCTGGCCTTGGACACCCACAACCTTTCGAACTGTTTGATACTCATCAGGGACTGGCTGGCCCCCATGTCTAGCTCCATTAATACTGGGGTGCCATTGAGGAGCACTTTCATCATTATCGGTGGCGTCCTGATATATGAACTGTATATGTGCTCCACATGAACTCGCTGAACTTCAGCTTCCAGCGATTTCCCCCAGTGTTCATTTGGCCTTGTACGGCTTACATCGGGCCCGTCCTCCTCGTACATCAACCTGGCTGCAGGCTTCCTGCATATACGTGTCAAGTGACCGCTGACGTTGCAGTTTCTGCAGGTATATTGCTGATACCTGCAAGCTCTGGCTGGGTATTTACCTCCACACCTCCAGCATGAGCTGGAGGCCCCATTGTTGGAAACAAAAGGTCCATTACCAGTCGATCGTCTCTGACTGTCTCTGTAACTGTCCTTAAGCGCATCATTAACAGGTGTTGATGGCCCTACTACTGGCCGCATTGTCCATTGCGATGGCATGAATCGCTTTTCAGCTAGCCATTTTCTCTGTTGAATTCCCTCTTTGGGTTCGACTATATGCTCGGGCATGTCCGATTGCCCTTGTCTGCCTAGAGAACTGTGTGCCACGTTAACAATGTTGACTCCCTGTCATTTGCTGCATTTGAGCCAAGATTTTTGTCATACATCATTCTGGTCTCTTCGTCCCCTGAGATAAATGTCTGGGCTATCAGAGCCACCGCTTCCAAGGTCAAGTCTTTGGTCTCAATCAGTTTCCTGAAAACCCCAGCGTGCCTGATGCCCTCAATAAAAAAGTCTCACAGCATCTCCGCTCTGCATGCATCTGTGAACTTACATAGGCTCACCAATCGCCGGAGATCTGCCACGAAGTCAGGAACGCTTTGCCCTTCTCGCCGCTGATGAGTGTTAAACTGGTGTCTCGCCATGTGCATGCTGCTCGCCGGTTTAAGGTGTTCCCCGATCAACTTACTGAGCTCTTCGAACGTCTTGCCCGCCGGTTTCTCTGGCGCTAGAAGGTCCTTCATCAGGGAGTACGTTCTGGATCCACAAACCGTCAGGAGATGAGCCCTCCGTTTGTCGGCCGAATCCTGTCCCAACCATTCCTTAGTGACAAAACTTTGCTGTAGTCTCTCAATAAAGTCGTCCCAATCATCACCAACACAGTACCTCTGTTCTGTGCTGCTAGTGGCCATGCTCGCGTGGTTTAAATCCCAGTTTCTCGTCGCCAATGATATGTCCTTACTATACAGTATAAATGCACACGAGGCTCATACTTGAGAGAAGGTCACTTTGTGACCAGTTACCTTTATTACCAAGACCTCAAGTGATGAAGGTGGGTGGAGCTTCCCCTTTTATACCTGAAAGTCCAGGTTAGGAGTGTCTCCCACAAGTTCACCTCCTTGTGGTCAATGTTCTCAAGGTGTACAACTTAGGTCAGCTTATACATGGGTTACAGTGATAGTTGAATACATGATATGGGTCATTGAATATATTTAAGGTGGAGATGGACAGATTTTTGAGCGATAAGGGAGTCAAGGGTTATGGGGCGTGGGCGGGGAAGTCAAGCTGAGTCCATGATCAGATCAGCCGTGATCTTATTGAATAGCGGAGCAGGCTCGAGGGGCCGAATGGCCGACTCCTGCTCCTATTTCTTATGTTCATCACATACCTGACTTGTGCCTTGTAAATGGTGGAAAGGCTTTAGGGAGTCAGGAGGTGAGACACTCGCCGCAGAATACCCAGCCTCTGACCTGCTCTTGTTGCCACAGCGTTTATGTGGCTGGTCCAGCTCCTGCTCTTATTTCTTATGTCCTTATAATTTGCGGGAGTGGGGCATCTCGCAATGTGCCCCATTAGTTGGACCTTTATCCTCTACCTACAGGGCGAAAACATTTTGCGCCGTAACTTGCTGGACGTGCGAGCTGAGGCACAGCGAAAGTCTGGCACCTCGGTAACCAATGAGACCGACAGTCTGTCTCCTTCACCCGCGAGAATTTAAGGACTGAGAAAGAACCAGAGGAACGACATGGATAAGGAAATAGAGTGAATTAGAGTCAAATCAGCTAAAGAAAGAGCAATTCAAGAGAGGGAAAGCAAGATTTGATTAAGAGAAAGCAAAAAATGAAACAGAAAGGAAAACAATTTTTAAAAAATGAACATTTTTAATTTTAATTCTCTACCATCAATTTACCAGCTGTTGGAATGAGGCTCCATGGCTCAATTGCTCCCTTTCTGGGCCAGAGAGTCAATTGGCATTGCAGGAACATAAATCTCCTCATCGACAGGGTCCTTGCGCTGTTAGGTACCAGCCCTAACTTTCTGCGGCGAGTTTAACGGGCAATCAACACACAATTACAGAAACTTCAGCTGTGTTAGCCGTGGCTCAGTGATAAACACGCTCATCTCTCAGTCAGAAGGTTGTGGGTCCCACTCCAGGAACTTGAGCATAAAAATCCAGTGCTGAGCGAGTGTTGCATTGTCGGAGGTGCCGTCTTTCGGATGAGACGTTAAACTGAGGCCCCGTCTGCTCTCTCAGGTTGATGTAAAAGATCCCACAGCACTATTTCGAAGAAGAGCAGGGGAGTTCTCCCCAGTGTCCTGGGGCCAATATTTATCCCTCAATCAACATCACTAAAACAGATTATCTGGTCATTCATCATCATAGGCAGTCCCTCAGAATTGAGGAAGACTTGCTTCCACTCTTAAAATGAGTCCTTACGTGGCTGAACAGTCCAATACGAGAACCACAGTCCCTGTCACAGGTGGGACAGATAGTCGTTGAAGGAAAGGGTGGGTGGGACTGGTTTGCCGCACGCTCTTTCCGCTGCCTGCGCTTGATTTCTGCATGCTCTCGACAATGAGACTCAAGGTGCTCAGCGCCCTCCCAAATGCATTTCCTCCACTTAGGACGATCTTTGGCCAGGGATTCCCAGGTGTCAGTGGGTATGTTGCATTTTATCAGGGAGGCTTTGAGGGTGTCCTTGTAACGTTTCCTCTGCCCACCTTTGGCTCGCTTGCTGCGAAGGAGTTCCGAGTGGTCCACATTGTCCAGGGCCGCGTCATAGATCTTGATGACTGGGGGGCAATGCTGTGTGGCGAGGGCAGGCTGGTGGAGGACCTTTGTCTTACTGATGTTTAGCGTAAGGCCCCATATGCCTTAGTAAATATGTGGGCTGGCACAATGGATTGAGCTCATTTGAAGTGCCCCGTCTGATTCAAGCGCAATGGGACCCTCGCGTGTCTGGAACAGGGTAGGTTTCACACAGCGTGAAGGTAGCTTAAGGGTTAAGGAGAGCAGCTAGTCTCTGAATGCCCAACGTTGGAGCGGGGGTCGGGGGGTGGGGTAAGGATGGAGAGAGTGAGTTAACTAACAATGCATATTGCACGCTGAAACAGTGGTACATTAGTTAGTCTGATTCAGCCATTGACTGCAGAGACTTTGAAGAGAGGGTCATGGGGAAGGTTCTGTCACTCGGAGATTGTCAATCCACCACAATCAGGCAACACATCAGCAGAAACCCCCACGCGAGGTCAACAGGGACCAGGCTGCTTATGTATGATGAGCTAAATAATGCAGCCAGGACGTTGAGACAAAAACATTCTCACGATCTTTCCCATTCGAAGTTAAAGCAGATTCAAGAAGGCACTTGTCACCCAGCAAGAGACACAGAGTCACACAGAGCCGATGAGTTCTGATTGACAGCGTCCCCTCACACTGCACACATGATTGACGGGTCAACCCCGATTAAAATTAGCAACAGACTGCGGCAGGGCAAGGCACCTCACCCTCTTCATCCGCAGATTGAGAATGGTCGCTGGCACAGTTAGCGGCAGTCAATTAACTGAAAGAAAGACTTGTATTTCTATAGCGCCTTTCATGACCACCGGACATCCCAAAGCACCTTACAGCCAATGAGGTACTTTTTGAAGTGTAGTCACTGTTGCTATAAACTGAAAGAAGGACTTGCATTTATATAGCACCTTTCAGGTGTCCCAGATGTCCCGAAACGCTTTACAGCCAATGAAGTGTAGTCACTGTTAACATGTAGGAAACGTGGCAGCCAATTTGCGCACAGCAAGCTCCCGCAAACATCAGTGTGATAATGACCAGATAATCTGTTTTAGTGATGTTGATTGAGGGATAAATATTGGCCCCAGGACACCGGGATAACCACCACACCCACGCCCCCCGCCCCCCCCCCCCCGCCCCGCCCCTGTTCCTCTTCAAAATAGTGCCATGGGATCTTTTACGTCCGCCTGAGAGGTTTACCGTCTCACCCAAAAGACATTCCGACAGTGCAACACTCCCTCAGGACTGCACTGGGAGTGTCAGCGTAGAATTGTGTGCTCCACAATCTTCTGACTCGGAGGCAAAGGTGCTACCCACTGAGCCATGGTTGACATAACTGACTCCGATAACTTTCTCCAAACTGATGCACAGCCAGAGCTATGGCCAGCACAGAGACAATCCAGACAGCAACCTCTGTAACTTTATTTCAGTCCTGAACACTGTTCACTCATGACTGTGTGAAGAAAATAGCACCCACCTAACATCTTGAGCCTGAAAGACCGCCGAATTTCTGGCCGCGGGGAGAGGGGAGTGGAGCAGGGGGGGTCGGGGGGGGGATCGTAGGATGAATTCCCTGTGCCTGAATGGTTAGGCCTGAGGCTCCCCAGATATTGGGCCTCGTTGCAATGGAACTGGAATGACATCAGAGCCTGTCAGCGAGCATAAGAACATAACAAAAAGGAGCAGGAGTCGGCCATTCGACCCCTCGAGCCCACTCCGCTATTTAATAAGATCATGGCTGATCTTCTCCCTCAACTCCACTTTCCTGCACTATCCCCATACCCCTTAATATCCAAAAATCTATCGATCTCTGTCTTGAATATTCAACTTATGAGCCTCCACAGCCCTCTGGGATAGAGAATTCCAAGATTCACCACCCTCCGAGTGTAGAAATTGTAATATAGCTCCCACTAGTGGAGTGCTGCTCCATCTAGTGGACTACTGTGGTAATGCAACTACTGATGGAAATACAATAAAAGGGTCAGTCACATGATGATCTGTTCCTGTGGAGTCATCTTGTGTGTCATGTGTTTGTGATGTTGTAAAGAATATATCGCAGAAATTCTTCCGCATCGCCATCCTAAATAGCCGACCCCTTATTCTGAGACTGTGACCCCTGGTTCTAGACTCTCAAGCCCATGAAACAGCCTCTCATTATCTACTGAGGTATATATATATCTACATGAGGTCATCATCATCATCATAGGCGGTCCCTTGAAACGAGGATGACTTGCTTCCACGCCGAAAAGGGATGAGTTCACAGGTGTTTCAATGAAGGACCTAATATTCCAGATCCCGAACTACATCCTGAAGGGTGGAAGATGCCTGTGCGTGGATTTTTTTAACGTGTGGTGGCCGTTGCACACCAGCCACCACACGGGCTTGACAGAGCCAGGTCTCAGTCCAGTGGCAAGGGTTACCCAAGACGACTGGAGACCTGCTCTGCTGCACGGACATAATGCGCACATATATCACAGTGTGGGCTGGCCCGTGCTGCCCCTGGGCCCTTGCCTCGTTTGGGCCCCGAACTCTCGCTCCCCTGGGCCCCGATCACATCCCTCTATGAACTCTCACCATTCCTTCACCCCGATCTCACCGCTCCTGCTGCACCTGCCCGCACTACAGTCAGCCATCGCCCTCCTGCAGCAGCACACGCTGCTCCCTGCAGTGGTATGCCGCCGCACGCTGCTCCCTCTAATGGCCCCGGCCTGCTGATGGTCTTGCAGGCCGGGACCGCGCCGATTTCCGGGCCGGGCTGTCATGTATCCTACATGGTTACTGCGGGTATTATTACAAGGTGTGCCACCAGGGGGCACCTCAGTGGGAGACTTGTAGATTACCTGTACAGGCGTGACTGATCTAGTATAAAAGGCAGGACACCAGGTGTGATCCTCACTCTGGAATTATCAATAAAGGACTAAGGTCACTACAGTTCAAGTACAACACATTGCCTCATGGAGTCATTATCAGAGCATCTAAAGACAATTGGCGACGAGATTACGGACCTGCACACGAAAATGGCTACCCTTGGTACGTTGCAGTAGTTCACCGACGGTGATGACTGGGATGCCTTTGTGGAGAGGCTCGACCATTTCCTCACAGCAAACAACCTGGCAGGCGATAATCCGGCCACGCTGGCTGATAAGCACAGAGCTATCCTGCTAACCAGTTGTGTGTCCACCGTCTATGGTCTCGTCAGGGACTTGCTGGCACCAACGAAGACAACGACCAAGACGTACGAGGAGCTTGTAACGCTGATCCAAGAACAACTCAAGCATAAAGAGAGCATCCTCACAGCCAGACACCGGTTTTACACCTTCCAACGGCCCGAAGGCCAGGAGATCATGAAATATGCTGCAGACCTCAGGAGGCTGGCGGCACCATGTGATTTCAGCGACCACCTCACCAAAGCACTGCGGGACATCTTTGTCATTGGAATCGGCCATGAGGGCCTTCTTCATAAACTACTGTCGGCGGATACCACAGTCACACTGCAGAAGGCTGTATCTGTAAAGCATGCATTCACATGTTCCGCCACCAGGGAGCTCATCCCCTGAAGTCCCAAGGGATCCCAGCATCCCTTGGGAGCACTGTATATAAGCCGGCCCCTAAGGCCTGTTCCTCACTCTGGAGTGTCTTATTAAAGACTGAGGTCACTTACTTTAACCTCCCTGTGTGGAGTCTCATCTGTGTTAGGAACATAATAACTGGCGACGAGAATACGAATCCCATGCAAAGATGCAGCAAACTGTGGGCATCCTGGAGAAGTTCTCGGAGGGTGAGGACTGGGAAGCCTATGTCGAACGGCTAGACCAGTACTTTGTAGCCAATGAGCTAGATGGAGAAGGAAGCTCTGCAAAAAGGAGAACAGTCCTCCTCACAGTCTGCGGGGCACCGACCTACAGCCTCATGAAGAATCTTTTGGCTTCGGTAAAACCCACAGATAAGTCGTATGAGGAGCTGTGTACACTGGTTTCGGAACATCTTAACCCGAGGGAGAGCGTGCTGATGGTGCGGTATCGGTTCTACAAGGGCCAGCGATCTAAAGGTCATGAAGTGGCGATCTACATCGCCGAGCTAAGGCGACTTGCAGGACAATGTGAGTTTGATAGCTACTTGGAGTAAAGCTCAGAGACTTTTTGTACTGGGCTTTGGCCACGAGACCATCCTACGAAAACTTTTGACTGCAGAGACACCGACCCTCAGTAAGGCCATTACGATAGCACAGGCATTTATGTCCTCCAATGATAACACCAAACAAATCTTTCAGCACACAAGTGCTAGCAATGTTCATAAATTAACTGGAACTGTGTTTGCGAGCAGAAATGGGAACCAATGCAGGGAGACAGAGGGAAACAAAAAGGAGGCAAAAGCAAAAGACAGAAAGGAGATGAGGAAAAGTGGAGGACAGAGAAACCCAAGGCAAAGAACAAAAAGGGCCACTGCACAGCAAAATTCTAAAAGGACAAAGGGTGTTAAAAAAACAAGCCTGAAGGCTTTGTGTCTTAATGCAGGGAATATCCGCAATAAGGTGGATGAATTAACTGTGCAAATAGATGTTAACAAATATGATGTGATTGGGATGACAGAGACGTGGCTCCAGGATGATCAGGGCTGGGAACTCAACATCCAGGGGTATTCAACATTCAGGAAGGATAGAATAAAAGGAAAAGGAGGTGGGGTAGCATTGCTGGTTAAAGAAGAGATTAATGCAATAGTTAGGAAGGACATTAGCTTGGATGATGTGGAATCTATATGGGTAGAGCTGCAGAACACCAAAGGGAAAAAAACGTTAGTGGGAGTTGTGTACAGACCTCCAAACAGTAGTAGTGATGTTGGGGAGGGCATCAAACAGGAAATTAGGGGTGCATGCAATAAAGGTGCAGCAGTTATAATGGGTGACTTTAATATGCACATAGATTGGGCCAGCCAAACTGGAAGCAATACGGTGGAGGAGGATTTCCTGGAGTGCATAAGGGATGGTTTTTTAGACCAATATGTCGAGGAACCAACTAGGGGGAGGCCATCTTAGACTGGGTGTTGTGTAATAGAAACATAGAAACATAGAAAATAGGTGCAGGAGTAGGCCATTTGGCCCTTCTAGCCTGCATCGCCATTCAATGAGTTCATGGCTGAACATGCAACTTCAGTACCCCATTCCTGCTTTCTCACCATACCACTTGATTCCCCTAGTAGTAAGGACTTCATCTAACTCCTTTTTGAATATATTTAGTGAATTGGCCTCAACAACTTTCTGTGGTAGAGAATTCCACAGGTTCACCACTCTCTGGGTGAAGAAATTCCTCCTCATCTCAGTCCTAAATGGCTTCCCCCTTATCCTTAGACTGTGTCCCCTGGTTCTGGACTTCCCCAACATTGGGAACATTCTTCCTGCATCTAACCTGTCTAACCCCGTCAGAATTTTAAACGTTTCTATGAGGTCCCCTCTCATTCTTCTGAACTCCAGTGAATACAAGCCCAGTTGATCCAGTCTTTCTTGATAGGTCAGTCCCGCCATCCCGGGAATCAGTCTGGTGAACCTTCGCTGCACTCCCTCAATAGCAAGAATGTCCTTCCTCAGGTTAGGAGACCAAAACTGTACACAATACTCCAGGTGTGGCCTCACCAAAGCCCTGTACAATTGTAGCAACACCTCCCTGCCCTTGTACTCAAATCCCCTCGCTATGAAGACCAACATGCCATTTGCTTTCTTAACCGCCTGCTGTACCTGCATGCCAACCTTCAATGACTGATGTACCATGACACCTAGGTCTCGTTGCACCTCTCCTTTTCCTAATCTGTCACCATTCAGATAATAGTCTGTCTCTCTGTTTTTACCACCAATGTGGATAACCTCACATTTATCCACATTATACTTCATCTGCCATGCATTTGCCCACTCACCTAACCTATCCAAGTCGCTCTGCAGCCTCATAGAATCCTCCTTGCAGCTCACACTGCCACCCAACTTAGTGTCATCCGCAAATTTGGAGATACTACATTTAATCCCCTCGTCTAAATCATTAATGTACAGTGTAAACAGCTGGGGCCCCAGCACAGAACCTTGCGGTACCCCACTAGTCACTGCCTGCCATTCTGAAAAGTCCCCATTTACTCCTACTCTTTGCTTCCTGTCTGACAACCAGTTCTCAATGAGAGAGGATTAATTAGCAATCTCGTTGTGCGAGGCCTCTTGGGGAAGAGTGACCATAATATGGTGGAATTCTGCATTAGGATGGAGAATGAAACAGTTAATTCAGAGACCATGGTCCAGAACTTAAAGAAGGGTAACTTTGAAGGTATGAGGCATGAATTGGCTAGGATAGATCGGTGAATGATACTTAAGGGGTTGACTGTGGATGGGCAATGGCAGACATTTAGAGACCGCATGGATGAACTACAACAATTGTACATTCCTGTCTGGCGTAAAAATAAAAAAGGGAAGGTGGCTCAACCGTGGCGATCAAGGGAAATCAGGGATAGTATTAAAGCCAAGGAAGCGGCATACAAATTGGCCAGAAATAGCAACGAACCCGGAGACTGGGAGAAATTTAGAACTCAGCAGAGGAGGAAAAAGGGTTTGATTAGGGCAGGGAAAATGGAGTACGAGAAGAAGCTTGCAGGAAACATTAAGATGGATTGCAAAAGTTTCTATAGATATGTAAAGAGAAAAAGGTTAGTAAAGACAAACGTAGGTCCTCTGCAGTCAGAATCAGGGGAAGTCATAATGGGGAACAAAGAAAGGGCAGACCAATTGAACAAGTACTTTGGTTCGGTATTCACTAAGGAGGACACAAACAACCTTCCGGATATAAAAGGGGTCGGAGGGTCTAGTAAGGAGGAGGAACTTGGGGAAATCCTTATTAGTCGGGAAATTGTGTTGGGGAAATTGATGGGATTGAAGGCCGATAAATCCCCAGGGCCTGATGGACTGCATCCCAGAGTATTTAAAGAGGTGGCCTTGAAAATAGTGGATGCATTGACAGTCATTTTCCAACATTCCATTGACTCTGGATCAGTTCCTATGGAGTGGAGGGTAGCCAATGTAACCCCACTTTTTAAAAAAGGAGGGAGAGAGATAACAGGGAATTATAGACCGGTCAGCCTGACATCGGTAGTGGGTAAAATGATGGAATCAATTATTAAGTATGTGATAGCAGTGCATTTGGAAAGAGGTGACATGATAGGTCCAAGTCAGCATGGATTTGTGAAAGGGAAATCATGCTTGACAAATCTTCTGGAATTTTTTGAGGATGTTTCCAGTAAAGTGGACAAGGGAGAACCAGTTGATGTGGTATATTTGGACTTTCAGAAGGCTTTCGACAAGGTCCCACACAAGAGATTAATGTGCAAAGTTAAAGCACATGGGATTGGGGGTAGTGTGCTGACATGGATTGAGAACTGGTTGTCAGACAGGAAGCAAAGAGTAGGAGTAAATGGGTACTTTTCAAAATGGCAGGCAGTGACTAGTGGGGTACCGCAAGGTTCTGTGCTGGGGCCCCAGATGTTTACATTGTACATTAATGATTTAGACGAGGGGATTAAATGTAGTATCTCCAAATTTGCGGATGACACTAAGTTGGGTGGCAGTGTGAGCTGCGAGGAGGATGCTATGAGGCTGCAGAGCGACTTGGATAGGTTAGGTGAGTGGGCAAATGCATGGCAGATGAAGTATAATGTGGATAAATGTGAGGCTATCCACTTTGGTGGTAGAAACAAAGAGACAGACTATTATCTGAATGGTGACAGATTAGGAAAAGGGGAGGTGCAAAGAGACCTGGGTGTCATGGTACATCGGTCATTGAAGGTTGGCATGCAGGTACAGCAGGCGGTTAAGAAAGCAAATGGCATGTTGGCCTTCATAGCGAGGGGATTTGAGTACAGGGGCAGGGAGGTGTTGCTACAGTTGTACAGGGCCTTGGTGAGGCCACACCTGGAGTATTGTGTACAGTTTTGGTCTCCTAACCTGAGGAAGGACATTCTTGCTATTGAGGGAGTGCAGCGAAGGTTCACCAGACTGATTCCCGGGATGGCGGGACTGACCTATCAAGAAAGATTGGATCAACTGGGCTTGTATTCACTGGAGTTCAGAAGAATGAGAGGGGACCTCATCGAAACATTTAAAATTCTGACGGGGTTAGACAGGTTAGATGCAGGAAGAATGTTCCCAATGTTGGGGAAGTCCAGAACCAGGGGTCACAGTCTAAGGATAAGGGGTAAGCCATTTAGGACCGAGATGAGGAGGAACTTCTTCACCCAGAGAGTGATGAACCTGTGGAATTCTCTACCACAGAAAGTTGTTGAGGCCAATTCACTAAATATATTCAAAAAGGAGTTAGATGAAGTCCTTACTACTAAGGGGATCAAGGGGTATGGTGAGAAAGCAGGAATGGGGTACTGAAGTTGCATGTTCAGCCATGAACTCATTGAATGGCGGTGCAGGCTAGAAGGGCCGAATGGCCTACTCCTGCACCTATGTTTCTATGTTTCTAAATGTACAGGGCAGAACCCACGAGTCTGCAACTGCCAGCAGGCCTCAAGTGACCCAGATTACTGAGAGTCCCCAACAAAGGATGAATGCAAGGCAATTCACACCTTGTTGGTGTTGTGGAGGCTTCCATTCAGCCTATTCATGCCACTTCAACGGGTATATTTGCAAGAGCTGTGGAACAATGGGGCACCTCCAATGAGCTTGCAAATGAGCTGAAAGCTCTGCAAAACCTACTAACCACCACGTGGCAGAGGAAGATAGGTCCATGGTGGATCAAAGCAATTTCAAGCCTCAGAGAGAGGAGGCAGATGCTGAAGTACACGGGGTGCACACATTTTCGATGAAATGTCCACCTATAAAGCTAAACGTAAAACTGAATGGCTTACCCGTAGCCAGGGAACTGGACACTGGCACTAGCCAATCCATCATGAGTAAAAAGATCTTTGAGAAACTGTGGTGCAACAAGGCATTCAGACCTGAGCCCCAACCACACGAAACTGAGAACGTATACCAAAGAGCTTATCACTGTCCTGGGCAGCGCCATGGTCAAGGTCACCTACGAGGGCACGGTGCATGAACTGCCACTCTGGATTGTCCCGGGCGATGGCCCCACACTGCTTGGAAGGAGCTGGCTGGACAAAATCCGCTGGAACTGGGATGACATCCGAGTGCTATCACATGTCGATGAGGCCTCATGTACCCAGGTTCTTAACAAATTTCCTTCCCTTTTTGAGCCAGGCATTGGAAACTTTTCCGGGGCGAAGGTGCGGATCCACTTGGTCCCAGAGGCACGACCCATTCACCACAAGGTGTGAGCGGTACCTCACATGATGAGGGAGAGAGTGGAAATCGAGCTGGACAGACTGCAACGCGAGGGCATCATCTCCCCAGTGGAATTCAATGACTGGGCCAGCCCGATTGTTCCAGTACTCAAAAGTGATGGCACGGTCAGGATTTGCAGCGATTATAAAGTAACTATTAATCGTTTCTCGCTACAGGACCAGTACCCGCTACCTAAGGCAGATGACCTATTTGCAACGCTGGCAGGAGACAAGGCGTTCACCAAGCTCGACCTGACTTCGGCCTACATGATGGAGGAGCTGGAGGAGTCTTCGAAGGGCCTCACCTGCATCAACACGCACAAGGGACTGTTCATCTACAACAGTTGTCCGTTTGGAATTCGGTCGGCTGCAGCGATCTTCCAGAGAAACATGGAGAGCCTACTCAAGTCGGTACCACACACAGTGGTCTTTCAGGACGACATATTGGTCATGGGTCGGGACACCGCCGAGCACCTACAAAACCTGGAGGAGGTCCTCCAGCGACTGGATCGCGTAGGGCTCGGCTGAGGAGGTCGAAATGCGTCTTCATGGCAACAGAAATGGAGTTTTTGGGGAGAAAGATCGCGGCGGACGGCATTCGGCCCATAGACGCCAAGACAGAGGCTATCAGGAACGCGCCCAGGCCACAGAACGTCACGGAGCTGCGGTCGTTCCTGGGACTTCTCAACTATTTTGGTAACTTCCTACCGGGGTTAAGCACCCTTTTAGAGCCCCTACATGTGTTATTGCATAAAGGTGAGAACTGGGTATGGGGAAAAAAACAAGTAATTGCTTTTGAGAAAGCCAGAAACATTTTATGCTCCAACAAACTGCTTGTATTATATAACCCATGTAAAAGACTTGCGCCAGCATGTGACGCATCGTCATACGGTGTTGGGTGTGTATTACAACAAGCTAACGTTGTGGGGCAGTTGCAACCTGTCGCCTATGCTTCCAGGAATTTGTCTAAGGCCGAGAAGGCCTACAGCATGATTGAGAAAGAGGCATTAGCGTGTGTGTTCGGGATAAAGAAAATGCATCAGTACCTGTTTGGCCTCAAATTTGAGCTGGAAACCGATCACAAGCCCCTCACATCCCTGTTCGCTGAAAACAAGGGGATAAATACTAATGCCTCAGCCCGCATACAAAGGTGGGCACTCGTGCTATTGACGTATAACTATCCCATCTGCCACAGGCCAGGCACCGAGAACTGTGTGGATGCTCTCAGTCGGCTACCATTTCCCACCATGGGGATGGAAATGGCGCAGTCTGCAAACTTGTTGATGGTGGCGCAGCCTGCAGACTTGTTGATGGTCATGGAAGCGTTTGAAAATGATAAATTACCTGTCACGGCCAGCCAGATTAGGACTTGGACCAACCACGATCCTCTGCTGTCCCTTGTAAAAAAACTGTGTACTGCATGGGAACTGGGCCAGCATCCCCGTTGAAATGCAAGAGCCAATCAAGCCGTTCCAGCGGCGAAAGGACGAGCTGTCCATTCAGGCAGACTGCCTGTTGTGGGGTAACTGTATAGTGCTACCCAAAAAGGGCAGGGAGACGTTCATCTCGGATCTCCACAGCACACACCCGGATATAATAATGATGAAAGCGATAGCCAGATCCCACGTGTGGTGGCCCGGTATCGACTCTGACTTAAAGTCCTGTGTGCGGCAATGCAGCGTATGTGCTCAGTTGAGCAACACGCCCAGACAGGCACCACTAAGTTTGTGGTCCTGGCCCTCCAGACCATGGTCGAGGATCCATGTCGACTATGCGGGCCCGTTTCTCGGTAAAATGTTCCTGGTGGTGGTGGATGCTTTTTCAAAATGGATTGAATGTGAAATAATGTCGGGAAGCACCGCCACCGCCACCATTGAAAGCCTGAGGGCCATGTTTGCCACCCACGGCCTGCCTGACATACTGGTCAATGATAATGGGTCATGTTTCACCAGTGCCAAATTGAAAGAATTCATGACCCGCAATGGGATCAAACATGTCACCTTGGCTCCGTTTAAACCAGCCTCCAATGGGCAGGCAGAGCGGGCAGTACAAACAATCAAACAGGGCCTTAAACGAGTCACAGAAGGCTCACTCCAAACCCGCCTGTCCCAAGTACTGCTCAGCTACCGCACGAGACCCCACTCGCTCACAGGGGTGCCCCCGGCTGAGCTACTCATGAAAAGGACACTTAAAACCAGACTCTCGCTGATTCACCCCAGCCTGCATGATCAGGTAGAGCGCAGGCGGCAGCAACAAAATGTAAACGATGGTCGCGCCACTGTGTCACGGGAAATTGATCTGAATGACCCTGTGTATGTGCTAAACTATGGACATGGTCCCAAGTGGATCGCGGGCACGGTGATAGCTAAAGAAGGGAGTAGGGTGTTTGTTGTCAAACTAGACTGTAAAGTCCTTACACAATACCACAAATCCACACGAGGCACATTCAATGGACAAGGTCACTCCATGACCTGAACCTTTATTTCGAGGACCAAGAAGTGATGACCCTGCGTGGGACCTCCCTTTCTACACCTGGATGACCAGGTGCGGAGTGTCTCCCACAAGTTCACCCCCTGTGGTCAAGGTGTGCATTTCTTACGTATATACAGTATTGCAGTGTTGTTATATAAGGCTTATTGGGATCATAGGTTAAGTCTCTCGGGTGGTCTGCGCTCTCTCGTGGAATGCCGCAGTTGAGGTTCTGGTTGTTGAGCCTTGGTATGCGTGTCTGTCATCTGTGGTGATTCCAGCCTGTCCGGGCTGGCCGCAGGGACTGTGCATGCTGCTGAATGTTCTTGTTGCTCGTTCACTGGCGGTAGTGTGAATACCATCTCATGATCTTCCTCAGGTTCCTCAGTGTCCATGCTGAACCTTTTTTTTTAAACTTGGTCCAGATGCTTGCGGCATACCTGCCCGTTGTTAAGTTTAACCACTATGACCCTATTCCCCTCTTTGTCTATTACAGTCCCCTCAAGCCATTTGGGCCCCAAAGCGTGATTGAGAACAAATACGGGGTCATCAAATTCTGTACATCTCCCCCTTGAATTTCGGTCATGGTACTCGTTTTGGGACTGGCGCTTGCCCTCAACAATGTCGGACAGGACTGGATGAATGAGGGACAGCCGAGTTTTGAGTGTTCGTTTCATGAGTAGCTCCGCGGGCGGGACCCCCGTGAGCGAGTGTGGTCGGGACCTATAGGCCAGCAGGAGGCGCGATAGGCGGCATTGAAGGGAGGGTCCTTGAATCCGGAGCATGGCTTGTTTTATGATTTGGACCGCACGTTCCGCCAGGCCATTGGAGGCCGGCTTGAACGGTGCTGTCCTGACATGGTTAATGCCATTACCCAACATGAACTCCCGGAATTCGTAGCTTGTGAAGCATGGGCCATTATCGCTAACAAGGATGTCCGGCAAGCCGTGGGTCGCAGAGACCGCACGCAGACTCTCCACAGTGGTGGATGTCGTGCACGAATTCAAAATGATGCACTCGATGCATTTCGAGTACACATCAACCACAATGAGAAACAATTTTCCCATGAACAGGCCCGCGTAGTCTACGTGAATATGTGACCATGGCTTGGTGGGCCAAGGCCACGGGCTGACGGGGGCCTCCCTGGGGGCATTACCTAGCTGAGCACACATCGTGCACCTGCGAACACATTGTTCCAGGTCTGAATCAATTCCCGGCCACCAAACATGTGACCGGGCAATGGCCTTCATCAGCATGATGCCTGGGTGCTCGCTGTGGAGTTCCCTGATAAATGCTTCCCTGCCCCTCTGAGGCATGACTACCCGGCTGCTCCATAGTAGGCAGTCGGCTTGGATGAAGAGCTCATCCATCCGTCTGTGAAACGGTCTGACCTCCTCAGGGCATGCTCCGTGTGCGGGCGTCCAATCCCCAGTCAGGACACATTTTTTAATCAAGGATAGGAGGGGATCTCTGTTAGTCCAGATTTTGATCTGGCGGGCTGTGATGGGGGAGCCTGCGCTGTCAAAGGCATCGACAGCCATGACCATCTCAATGCTTTGCTCCACTGCCTCCTCAGTGGTGGCCAGTGGAAGCCTGCTGAGCGCGTCAGCGCAATTTTCGGTGCCGAGCCGGTGTCGGATGGAGTAGTCATACACAGCGAGCGTGAGAGCCCATCGCTGTATGCGAGCTGGCGCATTGGCATTGACGGCCTTGTTGTCTGACAGCAGGGATGTTAACGGCTTGTGGTCCATTTCTAATTCGAACCTCCTGCCAAAGAGGTACTGATGCATCTTTTTCACCCCATAGACACATGCGAGTGCTTCCTTCTCAACCATCCCATAACCCCGTTCAGCTTGAGAGAGCGACCTGGAGGCATAAGCCACAGGTTGGAGTTGGCCCTCAGTGTTACCCTGCTGCAACACGCACCCAACCCCATAGGACGATGCATCACATGTCAGAACCAATTTCTTACAGGGGTCGCACAGGGTCAATAACTTATTTGAACAAAATAGGTTTCGCGCCAGATTGAAAGCCCGTTCCTGACAGTTCCCCCAAAACCAATCACAAGCCTTACGCAGGAGCACGTGTAGTGGCTCCAACAATGTGCTTAAGTTCGGCAGAAAGTTCCGAAATAGTTCAAGAGTCCCAGAAATGAATGCAACTCCTATGTGTTGCAGGGCCTGGGCGCTCGTCGAATCGCCTCCGTTTTGGATTCGGTGGGCCGAATCCCATCTGCAGCAACCCTCCTGCCCAGAAACTCGACCTCGGGAGCCAAAAACACACACTTAGACTTCTTGAGTCGCAGGCCTACCCGGTCCAGTCGGTGTAGCACCTCCTCCAGGTTGTGGAGGTGTTCCTCGGTGTCACGGCCGGTGATGAGGAAGTCGTCCTGAAATACGATTGTTCCAGAAATGGATTTGAGCAGGCTTTCCATGTTTCTTTGAAAAATCGCAGCTGCTGATCGAATGCCAAACGGACACCAGTTGTAAACAAACAGTCCCTTGTGTGTAGTGATGGTGGTCAGTAGTTTAGATTCGTCGGCCAGTTCTTGGGTCATGTAGGCTGAAGTGAGGTCCAACTTGGTGAACAACTTGCCACCTGCCAGCGTGGCAAAAAGGTCCTCCGCTCTCGGGAGCGGGTATTGGTCTTGTAGGGACACTCGGTTGATGGTGGCCTTGTAGTCGCCACAGATCCTGAACGTGCCATCCGCTTTTAGGACAGGAACGATGGGGCTTGCACAGTCGCTGAATTCAATGGGCGAGATGATGCCCTCTCTCAGCAAACGGTCCAACTCGCTCTCAATTTTCTCCCGCATCACATACGGCACAGCTCTGGCTTTGTGGTGCACTGGTCTGGCATCCGGGGTGATGCGTAGCACTACTTTGGTAACTTTGAACGTCCCGACGCCAGGTTGAAATAGTGACTCAAATTGATATAGGACCTGTGAACATGAACTTCACTCCACAGATGACATGGCATGCACATCCCCCCCATTTCCAGTTCATCTCAGCTAACCAGCTCCTCCCCAACAGTGCGGGACCATTGCCCGAGACAATCCAGAGCGGCAGCCGGTTCACCGATCCATTGTGTGTGACCGCCAACATTGCGCTGCCTAGCACTGGAATGATTTCTTTGGTGTACGTCCGTAATTGCGTCTCCATGCATTCTAGTTTGGGTCTGCTGGCTTTGAATGGCCACAGCTTTTCGAATTGTTGAACACATTTCCATAGGTATGGCAGACCAATCACCACTAAGGGCACAATGTTTCACAACCAATAATATCGGGTCCTGGCTAGTCCAGGTTTTAACTTGTTGAGCTGTGACAGGGGTTCCTTCACTTTCAAAAGCATCCATAACTAACAATTGATCTGCAGGTTGTGGTGTCTCCACCTCCAGTGTGGGTAACGGCAGACGGCTCAATGCATCGGCACAATTCTCGGTGCCAGGTCTAAGGTGAATGACATAATCATAGGCAGATAATGTCAGCGCCCACCTCTGGATGCAGGATGAAGCATTGGTATTGATACCTTTCTTTTACGAAAACAATGAAATGAGTGGATTGTAATCAGTTTCCAGTTCAAACTGAAGACCAAATAGGTACTGATGCATCTTTTTAACCCCAGACACACAAGCTAATGCTTCTTTTTCTACCATGCTGTAGACTCTTTCCGCCTTTGACAAACTTTTAGAAACATACGCAACAGGTTGTAGTTTACCCAACTCATTAGCTTGTTGGAGCACGCAACCAACTCCATATGACAAAGCATCACTGGCCAATACCAGACGCTTACATGGATCATAATGTACCAGCAACTTGTTAGAGCAAAGCAGATTAGTAGCTTTCTCAAAAGCTCTATCTTGAGATGCACCCCAAACCCAGTTGTCGCCTTTTCTTAGCAGCATGTGCAGTGGTTCTAATGAAGTGCTCAATCTAGATAGGAAGTTACCGAACTAGTTGAATAGACCCAGGAACGAAAACGCAGCTCTGTCACTTTCTGAGTCTTGGGTACATTTTTGATGGCCTTGGTTTTTGAGTCCGTAGGCCTGATGCTGGCAGCAGCAATTTTCCTCCCCAGGAATTTGACTTTCGGTACCATGAAGACGTTCTTCGAACGTTTCAGTCTGAGTCCCACTTTGTGCAGATGATGTGGAACCTCTTCCAGGTTGTTCAGATGTTCGGCCTGTGACCAGGATGTCATCTTGGAACACAACGGTTCTAGGGACGGACTTCAGTAGATTCTCCATGTTCCTCTGAAATATGGCTGCAGCTGAGTGAATTCCGAAAGGACACCTGTTGTACATAAACAGTCCTTTATGAGTGTTGATGCACGTAAGTTTATTCGACGTCTCGACTAGCTCCTGTTTCATGTAGGCTGATGTCAGATTCAGTTTAGTGAACGACTTCCCCCCCGCTGGCGTTGCAAACAGGTCATCAGCCTTCGGTAACGGGTATTGATCCTGTTTCGAAACTCAGTTGATCATAACCTTGTAGTCTCCACAAATCCTGACAGTGCCATCACTCTACAACACAGGAACAATGGGGCTGGGCCTTTCGTTAAATTCGACCGATGATATGACCCCTTCATGCTGGAGTGTGTGCAGTTTGATTTCAACCTTCTCCCTCATCATGTGCAGAACTGCCCGAGCTTTATGATGGACGGGTCTTGCATCCGAGTCCACGTGGATCTGCACCTTGGCTCCCGTGAAGTTGCCGATACCTGGTTCAAACAGCGAGGGGAACTTGCTCAGCAGTTGAACACATGGAGTATCATTCTCCGACGACAACGCTTTGATATCGTTCCAATTCCATTTGATTTCTTCTAGCCAATTCCTGCTGAACAGTGTTGGACCATTGCCTGGAACAATCCATAATGGTAAATTATGAACCGCACCATCATATGACACCTTGACTACTGCTCTGCCAATCACCGTTATGAGTTCGTTAGTATATGTACGCAACTTGGCATTGACTGGACTCAGCTTAGGCCTCACAGCCTTAGTATCCCACAGCTTGTCGAATGTCCTCTGGCTCATTATTGATTGACTCACACCCGTGTCCAATTCCATCAGTACCGGGCACACCGTTAAGTTTCACATTAATCATTATCGGTTGGCTCTTTGTTAGGAACGAATACATTCCATACACTTCCTCCTCTGGTATCTCGGATTGCATATCCGGATCCGCGCTATACTGGTCATCATCCTCCACGTGGTGTGTCGCAGCACGTTTGCTCAGTTGCGGACACATGCGCTGGAGATGCCACAGTCTCGAACAACCTTTACAAATGTACTGCTTAAACCGACACTGATGAGGCCGATGATTGCCCCCACAACGCCAACACGGTGAAATCAGATTCATTCCCGTTGGCGGACTTGGAGCAGCCACAGGTTTCACATACGCAGTCGAGTAGGCCCTGCCATATGCAGCTCTGCCAAACGACGATACAATCTTGTTTACAGTACTTGCCGAGTTCCGATTTTTCGATGAAATCTGCTTTAAGTTTTTGTCCGTCGTCATGCATGATCGGGCAATCGTGATGGCCTTGCTCAAATCCAGCGTCTCCACTGCCAGTAGGTTACGCAGGATCACCTCGTGGTTGATGCCAATTACAAAGAAGTCCCGCAGCACGTCTCCCAACGCATTTTTGAACTTATACTGTCCAGCTAGACGTCTTAGGTCGGCAACGAATTCCGACACAACCTGGCCCTCAGAACGAACGTGCATGTAGAATCGATATCGTGAGATGATGATGCCTTCTTCTGGTTTGAGATGGTCACGTACCAGAGCACACAATTCCTCATAATCTTTGTCTGTTGGACTTGCAGGCGAGAGAAAATTCTTTATGAGTCCATAGATTTTCGTGAGGAAGACCGCCCTGCGTCGAACTGCTTCAGTGGGTTCCTCCATTTTGTTGGCCACGAAGTACTGGTCCAGGTGAGCTACAAAATCTGCCCAGTCCTCTCCCTCCATGACTTGCTCCAGAATTCCAATTGTGCTCATTTTTACATGCGAAGGTTCTTAAGTTACCTCGTTGCCAAATGTTATGTATGTAATAACTCGATAGACTGAATACTGTAAACTAACACAGGTACAAACCTGGCCTTGCTTTATAAGGGATCAAAGTGATCACATTACATGATGGCTTGCCTTTTATACCTGGGCCGCACACACATGTGTACAGCCCAATGACCTCCGACAGTGGCGCCACCTGGTGGCTAGTAACCCTAAGCATACATACATGCCAAGAGTAAAGCTCCCTCTACACTCTCCCATCAAACACTCCCAGGGCAGGTGTTGTGACTTGGATAAAAATAGAAACATAGAAACATAGAAAATAGGTGCAGGAGTAGGCCATTCGGCCCTTCGAGCCTGCACCACCATTCAATAAGATCATGGCTGAACATCCCTTCAGTACCCCTTTCCTGCTTTCTCTCCATACCCCTTAATCCCCTTAGCCGTAAGGGCCATATCTAACTCCCTCTTGAATATATCCAATGAACTGGCATCAAC